>NW_025335985.1:3257535-3365655 GCF_004798865.1 Varanus komodoensis | reverse complement strand
CATTAGGTGGCCAAAGTATTTGAGTTTCATCTTCAGTATCTGGCCTTCTAAAGAGCAGTCAGGGTTGATCTCCTCTAGGACTGACCGGTTTGATCGTCTTGCAGTCCAAGGGACTCCGCCAGCACCACAATTCAAAGGCCTCAGTTCTCCAGCACTCAGCCTAAACAGCTGCCCAGAGCACCACCAGAATGGGAGCTAAAAGGGGCTCCTTGTTGCCTCTGAAACTGAAGACCACATGAATGAATATCAGAGGGAAGGAAGAAAGGCCCATCTCAAAGATCTAAAATGAGTTGGATGCAAGCCTCTTGCCCAGAAAGTGACTCCATATGAGATTTGTCCTCTTTCAGAAGAAGCAAGTACATAGAAAAGAAGTATAAGTCTACAGCAAAGTTAATCCAGACACATGAAAAAAAGATCAGGATGCATATAAAACACAGTGGAAAGAGTCATGAAGGATGGAGTGGACTTCCAGCAGCATCCCATCATTTTATGAGCCAACCAACCTGTCCAGTGTGTGTTTCTCAAATGAGAGCACAATTTCTACACTGGGTTCTCTTCTGCCATGGAACCCTCAAGTGTACGCCAATTGAGTCTCAAGATATTGCAAAGATTTCTGAGACTGGTTCTAGGGGGCTCTCACACAGGGCATTGGCCAGGCCTATGAAACCATACCGCTAGTGTGTGCATGAACTCCCGCAGGTGCTTTTTTATGAAGATATTGCAGCAGAATGTCTGTAAAGCTGCCTCTCAGGGAAACTTGTCCACTGTCATTTCCTTTGCAGTGAGAAAACTCAGCCAAGGCATGGATTCCCCAGAAAACTATCTGAAAAGCACTGGACCAGTCAGCTGAATATTTGCACATCCATTTCCATTACCCTTTCTGTCTTTCCAAAGAGGGCTGTAATCAGAATTTGCAGTGAAATGTGTTTTCTTCCCCAAAAACCCTCCATAGACCCTTCCATTAAATGCCAGACAGTGCTTGAGGGTGCCCGTCCAGACCAGGTCTCCAAATCCTTGCCAGCAAAGTGCAATACTGCTTCATTCTAATATATACATGCATGCCTGGTGTTTGGCAGTAAACATATGTTGCAAGGAGAGAAACAAAGAAAACAGACAAGCAAGATTCAGACTGTAGGAAAGTATTGCCAAATCCTTGGAGCTGAAAAGGAGTAATCATGAAATATGATGTTTACGCTCCTTCTGCTGATGGTTCTGTATTCCCCTTTCATCTTTCATTATGGTTCAGCACCTTTCTATTTTCCATTGCTTGAGGATGGATAATTTCATACTTAGGCGTAACAAGCTAAAGGGAGTTTGTGCCAGATAATGCATCTACTGCAGAGTTCGTGATACAATCAAGTCCCAGGGAAAGATTTGTTTCTGGAAGGATATAGGTTTGGATTTTTTTTCTTTTTTCCATGGATAGGCAAGGCAAAATGATGCACTACTAGCACAGGATCCATCTACGGCAGAGGTTGTGATCATCACCTTCTTCTGTAATATTAGCACATGAATACTTGAGCTCAGTTTACAATGGATGCCAAAGTGTCAAATGGATTCATCTCAGGATTCACTCATGACAGACTTGAAGCAGATTTCCTCCAAAACCTTTCCTTCAATATTATCCTTTGCAAGTTTCAGTGCTCGGTGTTCTTTGGAAACTCCCGGATTATGCTTGTTTTGGACACCAGTTACATTTTCTTTCAGTATCTGAGCAGATACTTGCTAAGTATTTGGAAGGAAACATGCAACAATATTTAGTACTTCGCCATTTTTGGAAAAGTCGCCATCTTTGCCTGTTGTTGCAAAAACAATACAGGAGCACCTTGGAAATGGATAAATTCAGTGTGGCATAGATTTTCACCAAGTAGCTTTAGTTCACATAAGATTAATGCTCAGTAAATCTACTTGTCCATAAGGCGCCATGAGGCTCATTGAAGGATTAGACAGCACTAAGTGCTGAATGATGCACAAGGCAGCTTTCCCTGGCCAGCCCTTTCATTCCCAGCGAAAAAGCTACAGTTGGGAATGATGAGCATTGTAGTCCAGCATATCTGGAGGATGCCAGGCTTGGAAAGGGTGCACTATTGCACTCCTCAATTTCCAAGCTTCTGCTTTCAGGGAATCCCTATCAAGGTTAAAGCGGATTCTGAGGGATACCATAAGGTAACTGCTCAGTATTCAGACTGTCACCTGATTAAACAAATCCTTGCTAATTAATCATATGAGTTTTTGTTGCTTAATCAAAAAACTTTACATATATTTGCATATGTAATAAAACAATAGAGAGGAAACCATACTTTGCTTTCAGAGGATCCACAAAGGTTCACAGCAGATATAACCCGTGAAAAGGGATTTCTCTTTTGAGACACCTTCTGCAGCTCTTTTGAAAGTACAGGGCTAAAAAATAACGACATCTTAAAAACAAACAAACGACCAGTTAATTAGCAGCCTTCACTGAATGTTTTTGATCCATTTACCTAACTAAAGCTGAAATCCTATGTCCATTTATCTGGAAGTAGCTGCCATTGAACTTAATGGGACTGAGTTCTGATCAGCACATGTAGGGTTGCAGGATTGCAATTCAGTGTTGCAGCTTTACTCACCCTTAGCCATCAAAATAGAGGCTGTTCTGCAGAATATCCCCCCCTCACACACACATTTTCTCTAGGAGCTGATATATGGCAGAAGACCAGGAATGTCTTTTGAGGAAACTTCTCTGCTTTCAGTGTTCATACCCTGAGCAGTAACATCCTGGAAGGAAAATTCAGTGCATCACCCCATTGCGGGCTGTACAGGGTTACAGTTCATCCTTTGCAAAGCAGGCTGCTCTGCACCTTCTGTAAAAGCATTATATATTCCCAATATTCCCAGGAAAAGCAGGAGCAAAGCTGAATGAGGAGGTCTAGGGGAGGAGCTTGCATTCTCCTGCTAGTATTTGGGGAAATCTTTACCGGCTTTTCTTGAAATCCTGGCCTACCTATTCATGCAGCAAATGCTAAGAACAAAGACACACGATTCTAATAGCACAGTCCTATCTCTATCTACACAAAAGTACATTTCTTTTAAGTCAGTTGTACTTTCAGCCAAATGAGCGAGTACAGAATTGCATCCTTAATTCCTCTTCAGCCTCAAAGTTTGGTGGATTCAGGTCCACCTTGGGCAAGCCCTTCTTTGGAAGCAGAAGACCTGGAATGGGGCCTTTCCCATACAGGCAGCAGTGAACTTATTCCTTGGAGGCACAGGTACCTGTGCTTCCTCACTTTCCCTCGTGTTCCTTTTTAGCAGTGATTCAGAACCCTAGGCTGGGTGTCCGGGACAGATCTGGCCCTCTGGGATCCCAGTGCAACCCTTGTGGTTCTCCCATATGGCCATGCCTCCTTTCCCTGACCTCAGTTGCTGATTATTTGGTAGTTCCCCTGCTTTTGTGCATTTTTTCCCCATTCTAAAAGGTAAACATGCCTCTCCTAAGACTTGGTTGCTGGCAGTAAGAGCTTTAAGTTAAAATGGAATCTGACAATATTGTTGGCCCCATCCCAGTTTGCCTGCAGGCCTGCTCAATATGGGAATGTGGCCCCAGAAAGAGGCTCAACAGTCCAGTGTTTTGAAACATTCCAGTTAAAAATTCTGCCCCCACTTTTGGCAATGGTGCCCAGCAATAGCAGGTTAGCAGCCCCTTCTGCTTGCAGTTGCATGACAAAAACAGGAACGAGTCTTGCTGCTAAAAGGCAGTCTTGCTGCAGGAAGATCCTTGAGGTTCTTTTAAAAAAATTAAGCTGCCAGGTCATGAGGGAGGGCCAGATAAGCCATCAGCCTTGGCCCCCTGCATCCCTAGCACCTGCTGCAGAATGCTCTGTGCTGACGCTGACCATGCCCCCATTACGTTCATCCTTGCTGCATGCAGGAGAAATTTCACCGTGTGATCCAGTTTTTGTTGAAATTGCAGCCGAATTCACACACATACGAAAGGCTGTGATTTCAGAAGCGAGCTGGGATTATGAACCCCGTGTAGTCTGAGCCTCTCTGCTACACAGGGAAGAGAATTGCGTGCCCGTGGACAGATTTATTCTTCTCCATTTGAGATTTTAGCTAAACATCTGGAATGTAAGTACTAATCCTGGCTAAACCACTCCTCTGTCTCTTTAGAGGTTCACCCATAATTATCTACTTAGTTTCTCCCGAGGGATTTATGGAAAGATTGCCGGGTATCGTACCATTGTTCTGTTAATTAAAGGAATCCTTCTGACTTCCACACACCTAAAGGATACTCAATTTTGGTCCTCAAAGTTCCCCGTGTTACTGGGTGTCTGGCAAAGGCAAGATTCCCTGATGCGCAGGCATAGCCACCCAGAAACAGAAGGACCTTGCCCAGGTGCTTGTCCCAAGCCCACTAAGCCACTGCGAAGCATGGGAGTTGTGTGCGAATTTCCTCTCTCTTACATGGCCAGCTGTCCTCTCCAGAAGGCATCTTCTCTTGGACAGGCTGTCCTACCCAATTCCGGCTAAAGATGATACCTTGTCAAAAGGAAGAGAAGGTGCCTTGAGGCTGCTCATCAAAAAGAGCACTTGGGCAGCAGACTGAGAAAGTCACTTGGGCTTAGTGGCATGTCTTGTATTCTTAAATTATAATTATTTAAATTCTGGTCATCATTTCTACATTTCCTTTGATCTGCATAAACTAACAGATGAACATTCCTCAATGTTTGTCTTCTTTGGTGATGCATAATGAGTCAACCCAATCGCCATCCAACCTAGGGAAGCTTCAGCATGCGAGAGGGACGGCTGGATGGGGGTATGTGGATGGGTCTCCTCTTTTCATGAACAGCCCAGCGGTTCAGGAGCTGTGGCAGAAAGAAAGGACAAGGTTGTACACAAGTGTGGCAAAGTAGGTTGAATGCTAGACTGGGACTTGCAAGATCTGGGTTTTCATCCCCGCCTGGCCATGAAGCTCACTGGGTGACTTTGGGATGGACACTGACTCTCAGCCTAATCTACCTCACAAGGTTGTTGTGAGGATACAGTGGAGTGGAGGAAGGCTATATAAGTTGCCTTGGTTTCCTTGTAGCAGGGGTGGGGGCAGGGGGGAGGCAGCATTTAAATATAATCAATATAAATAAATATATACTTGTGGTGTTCTGTCCTTTTAAGGATTTGATGCTTGGAAATGTCAGTGTGTGCTGCTCATTGAATTGCAGGACGTGTTTCCGAATGTACTTTATACATTTTAGATGCATCAATTGCAATTTACCATGCCTTAGTGGATTGATATTCCTATAGATAAACATACATTGTTTGATTATATTAAAAAGCTTTTTGGTTTGTCCTAGTAAAGCTACAGCTTATCTCTAGAGGTTGGATTTTTCCTTTGTATTCTGGATGTTTTACTCATGGATTAGAATGGCTAACTTTGGTATTCTCTCTCACCCTTCTTCTCCTAGAATTTGCTTTCCCCTCAGTGCAATAAGTAAACATATATTAATTAAATAAGTTGGTGAGACTTTGATGTTACTGTTCCTGCGGCAAACCTATACCTGGGAGTAAGCCCCACTGAACTCAATTAGACTTACTTCTGAGTCGGTTTGTATAGGATTGCACTGTAAGCTTCCCCCCTCACCATAACTTGTTATTAAACATAATAAGAGTCTTAGGGATTTGTCAGCTCCTATAATAACACATCCAAAATCTTACATACTGTATCAGCTATCAGCCTTAAAGCCTAGAATGATGTAAAATGTCTCCTGTAAATTGATTGGCTCCAAGCTTCTGAAGCAACATTTAAATATTGCCCTGCTGATAACTTTAGAATGGAGAGCAAATTGCTTGGATTTGCAGTCTTTGCTGTTGTTTTCTGTAACCCATCTCTGAATCCTAAGACTACTTTCCCAAACATAAGAGGTATTTATAATTCATATTGCTATTATTATCCAATATTCACTTTGTACTTTGAAATTTGAATTGCACTTTGCTAGTGCTTAATGCTTAAAAGGCAAACAAAGTAGTGGAGGTCTTCTGTGTTGGATTAATGCTACATTTTTTAGGCCTTACGTTTGTAAATGCAGTGTGACAAAATAAATTTCATTATATAAATTATTTTATAAATGAATGGTATAATCCAAGAAAAGATTTACAATCTTTTAAATGCCATTAATTTCCATAGGAGGAATTTAAACAAATGCATTCCTTGTGGTCTGTGGACTTTAGATGTGTTTAAGTTCAGATTGATTAAGCACCAAATGTTTACTAGATAATCAACCTGAGTAAAGAAAAAATTGGAAGCCAGTAGTGTCTACAGTAGAATGTAAAGTTCTGCACCTTGAGATGTAGAAGTTAAAAGACTAAAGAATGGCTTGTACCCAGTTTATTTTGCACATTACTGAATTAATTTAGTTAATATCCATAATGCCATGATTACACAGAACTGCTGTTTTAAATTGTTACAGATCATTGGTGATTTTATGTTTCTTGGAGATTTCTATCTATACTGCCTGAATATTCCAGTGAACTTCCTTTCCAATGCCCATGCAATGAAGAAAAAAAAATCAGATTTCCAGTACTTTGAGATTGGTAATCTAATTCTGTTTTTCTAAAAAAAATGAAGGTGTGTCACTTCTAGATAGTAATACATTAGATTCTACTCCTAGAATAACACAATCATGTTCCCACAGACTATCCTGAAAAAGTTATGTGTACTCTTGGGATTTCCTCTAGCACATTGCATAGCAGCTGATGCCACTTTGCTGGAGAAAATTGTGGATAAATCTTCCTAGGTTAGTATGCAAATCTCTTTCCTGGATTTAAGAGTTTCTGCTTATGTCAGAGCTCTTAGGCTCTCAAACCAGAGAGGTGAAATGTGTCTACAGCTATGGATATACCTCATGCTTGAAAAAATAGCAGTGTCATGATGTTCCCTTGTGCCTATTCTGGGAAAACATTTATTAAACTTTGTGTAGTCATAAATTACTACCCTATGTCAGTCCTAAGCACATTTACCTGGAAGTAACTTCTACAGAAAATAATGGAATCAGATAAATGGAATCACATTGCCTGTTGATGGGACATTGGCAGAATGTATGCTCAGACATATGTCATCTGCAGAATCCCTGCAGGAATCATCTGTTGCTGTAAAGGCAATTTCAGAAATGGTAGCGAGATTAATCATTTCAAAAAAATTAAACTAGGGATCTGCAGCTGGAGGCCCTGGGGTCATATCCAGCCCTGCAAAGGGTATTGCTTGGGCTTCTCGGATTGAGAACAAGAGTGTGGGGTAATGGGATGCTTTGCAGAATCGAGGAGCGTCTCTGGAAGACAGTCTTCAGGAGAGCTCTACTGCCTTGAACATCACAAATGGACAGTATTCTTACTTTCTTCCAGGTGTCCCTAGCTTTAGCAATATGCCTTTCCGCTCGCTGCAGTGCTGAGGCTTCACAGTAAGGCAAGCAGTACTCAGTTACCAGGTAGGCCCATGACTGTGTCCTGAAGTATCAAAGTCTCTGTTGGCTTCATTACCCCTCAACAGGACTGGAAGTAGGGGGGCAGGAGCATTCTCTAGATGCTTTGGAACTCCCAGCATTCCTGACCGTTGTCCATGCTGCCAGGGAATTATGGGAGCTGAAGTCCAAAACATCTGGAGATTTGCCTTTTGCCCACCCCTGCCTTAGAGCCCCTCTCCAGTAGATGATGAGATAAATCATTGCTAGGACTATTATCTCTTTAGAAGGAGGATGTGACAGAATAATTATCAAAGAATCTCTGTGCCCATGGAACATGAGATCTCAAGAAACATGGGTCTAGCATTCTTCACCCTAAGTATGTTAGTTCTACATGAGAAAGGCATTTAAAAAGAAACAAGCATGTTAGCAGAATTCAGTCTGCCTGGAGCTTAGTGTAGTACAGTCCAAGAAACATTTTATTACATGATTGACTGTAAATGTTTTCTGATCTTCACTGGCATTTTGAAGAGGAGCCAGACAGTTACACAGCCCTAGATAGGTCGGTTCAGATGCCCTACTGAGCCCATTTACTTCCAAGTAAATTTTCAAGTAAATTTTAAGCTTTGTAAAATCAATGGCCTTATGTGTGCCATTGAATTGAAAGTAACATTATGGTGTGTCCATGACTTCTTGTCTAGCTTAAGCTCTGCTCTAGCCAAAATAATATTTAACAGTCACAAAGGCAGGGTGTTGGATCCAGACTATAGTAGCTAAGATTGATTCCAGTGAGTCTGTTTTAATTATGACATTGTCGGAATCCAACTTATATTGGCCTTCCATTGTCTTCTAGCAGAATGCCCTACTTCAGTGTTTCTCAAACTGGTGCTGTCTAGATGTGATGGACTGCAATTCCCAGCATTCCCATAACCACACTGGCTGGGGAGGCTAGGCATTGTAACCCAGCACCTCCAGAGGGCATCTAGTTGGGGAAATCTGTGCTATTTTCAGGACCATCCCATACAGTGGCTACGATTCAGGGTTGTCTTTGTTTAGAACTGTTTTGTTTGTAAGAGCCCTAATGTCTCTGGAGGGTGACTTTCTGGCTTAAGAGCAGGCCAAAATGTGAAGAATAAGAAAATGGTGCAAATAAATAAAAAATATTGACCCATAACCTTCAGGTAACTGCCTATAACCAAGAAGATATTTGGGAGATTTTAACCAAGAGGCAATCTCATAAAAGCAAGATCTCTTTGACTGAAGTTACTAAGCTCTTTTATAACACTGCATGCCTTCACCTTGCAAAATATATAACTGATCAGTGGAAGTCACGGAACGAAGATATAGTTATACCCACAAGCTTTAGACAGCTTTAAAAGGGAATTAGGCAAATCCATAGGCAATAGTTTTGTCAGGGAATATTGGTCATGAAAGCTGATTGGGATCCTCAGGTTTGAGGCAGTAAGTATACCTCTGAATTAGAAAATTCCAAAAATTCTGTCAGTTTTGTTGTCCCCTTAGTTACCTCAATTTTTCCATCTTAAATTTGCTTATTTTTATTTCTGTATTTATTTATTTTTCTATCCCACCCATTAGCCAAAATGAATCTCTGGGTGGGTTACAAAATAAAATAATAAAATAATGATGACATACATAATGAGACAATAATATTAAATTAAGCTTTATAAATTGTAACAATAAAATCACAACAATTTTTATTGCTTCTTCATGAACTTTGGGGCTCGTTTTCATTTTCCATTTGTTGAAAATTCAGAAGTGTTTTGTGTATTTCTGAACAAGATGCATGTGTTTTCTATGGATTTTGCCTAATGCACATATTTTTTGCAAGCAGCCTTCATAATTGAATGCATTTTATGTCATTTCCCTTAATATGGATATTTTGATTGGAAGACATTATTTCCAAATTCAGAGAAGAGCACATTTTGAAGGATAGTTGTGTTTATTTGCATGGTGACTCAAAAGTGCAAAATTAAGTAAGGGTTCTACATTAAACTGTAGAATAAACACATCCAGTGCTTTTTTTGGAAAAAAAAAAAAAAGTGCCAGAACCCATGTCTTGGAGTCACACTTTTGCACTAAAAAACATTTTCAATTCACCAACTTTTTTTGAAATACAAAACTTATTTACCTTTTGCATGTAGCCAGTCACTCTACACACACATAAACATAATGGTCGCCGCTGGCAGTACGCACTCAGCACGCGACCACACACACCAATCCCAAGCCGAGCAGCGCCCTCACAATCAGCACGGACACACAAGCAGCCTGCAGGTGATTCAAAATCACGTCATTGGAAAAATCTGTCAAAAAATGGTGCCGGAATGCTGTTCTGGTGCGTTCTATGACAAAAAAAGCCCTGAACACAGCTATCAGCCATCCCTACCCTGAATCCTCATACTTGGGGTACAAGAAGCTCGCTCGCTCGCTCGCTCGCTCTCTCTCTCTCTCACACACACACACACACACACACACACACACACACACAGTGTTAGGCTATAGCTGGGATGTAGACTCAGTTGCTGAAACACATTGAAGCACACTGAAGATACCCACACTCAGGGTTCGTATATGATCTAATCAAACCGCTGTGCTAAAAGGAATAGCCCCAACTTGTGTGATCAGCTGTTTACTGTGTATTTGTTATTTAATAGGTGCAGAAGGTGAAGGATGAACCGAATCCTCCTGTTTCTATGCCTCATGGGCACCTCTTGCGCTGTGGCAGTGAGTATTTCAGAGCCAGCCAATTTGTGTTGCTTCCCTCTTCTTAAAAGATCTGTGTCTGTGTGATAACGCTGCACTATATTTTTTTTTTAACCTTAGCTGCGCAAACCCCGCAAGGCAGGATTTGGAAGCAAGAGTGAAGAAGTAAGTACATTTCCTGTGTTCTGTCAAGTTGAAAGGACGCCCTCGATTTTAGTAATTCAGCCAGCAGTAATCAACTTCGCAACTGCCAGGGGCTCCTCTGCTCTCCCACCATCAAGGTTCCTGCCAGGGACTCGGTGAGGATCGGCTAGGTGTCACTGCTTTACAGTTAAGGAGCACGAAGAGTCAAAGGCAGCTGAAACAAGAGATGGCTCAGTAGAACATGTACTTTGTCTACCAAAGTTCCCGGGTTCAATTTGGCAGCCCCAAGCTGGGCTAAAAAACCCCTCTCTGAAATCCTGGAGACCCATCTTTTGCCAACCTTCTGCCTCCCAGAGTTTCGGGACTTCAAGTTCCAGCATCCCTGATTCCGGCCAGGAAGCTGAACTTTCAAACATCTTGAGAGCACAAATACTGGGATAGTTGAAGCAATTATTCAAAACCAGTGTGAGGCAGCTTCCTCTCCTCAGAGGAATTATACTTAAGCATTTGAGTGTAGATTCTTATTTCTGAGAACCTTTTCCACCCACTATAAATTAAACATCTGGCCAGATTTGTCCTACACTTCAACTAAAATGGATTCAAACTGACTTCAAAATTTAAATGTGTAAAGCATTTAGCCTCCAACCAGCTAGACTGCTCTGAAATCAGTGGTGTGAGGTTTGCAGGCTTCTAGTGGTGCAGATCCGTGATGATTATCGTGCTATGTGAAGTCAACAAGGCATGAATTAAGTTGCGTCAATGGGGTTTCATGTGCCTTCCATTCAGTGGATACTGTTGGCCCCTTTCTCAGTGCAGTTCCGCATTCATTGCAGTTTGTGTTTTGAGCAGTATAGGAGCTCTCAATGTTGTTGAGCTCAGGAATATATTCACTACAATGGCAAACCATTGTGGACGGGTTTTTTAAGTCAAGTACCATGGATAGCTCTGTGAGGTTCAAAATAAAAGTTGCAGTGGACAAGGCACCCCACTGACATAGGCTTCACCAGCCACCCCTACATGCATATTAACAGCAATGCAATTACGATCAGCAATTGTGCTTGGTAATTATTCTTCATGGGTCTCTCTCAAACTAACCAATGTCTTTGCTCACAGATGATGCAGTTTGGTCCGTATGGCTATATAAACTCACCACAGGTAAGTCCCCTCTTCTTTTGGTTCTGAGAACCAACAATTTACATACTTCCCAGTTTAAATTAAAGTTCCTTGATTCAACTTTCTACTGAATATTTTTCTGAAACCATGGTCGGGTTTGGAGAACAAGTTGTTTCCACTGTTTTTCTCGCTGCAGAGGATGTGGACGTGGAGGTGGGAGGAGGGGTGATCTGCGCTTATTGTCACACAAGGCCTTCCCACACTGCTAAATCCCAGTCCAACAGAAAGAAATGTGTTTTTTCACCTAATCATCGACCGTTAGTATAATTCCCCATTGTGACATCACCATTTCCTGGAATTCTTTTTGAAATGTTTTTCAAACTTTTAATAAGGCAAAATAACACATGTGCTTCCCCCAACAATGAAACCTCAGCAGGGGGTCGCCCATCCAGTGCCACTCACAGGAGTGCATTTGACTTCTGTATGCAATCTTAAATATTGTAAATAAAGCACATATTGCCATTAAGACTCTTTTAGTTATGCAAAGGAAATGAAACTCTGAAATTTAGCCTTCAGAACTTCTGATCGCTTGGTGGAGTGGAAACAGAGAGGCAGTATGCCCTCTTTTACAGAAGCCAGTCCTCTGTTTGAAGGACTGCAAACTGATTGGCATCTGGCGGCTTCCTCTATTGGAGCAGTCCTGTCCAATTCAAATTAAAAATTAAAAGACTGAAAGAACTGTGGCCCATCAGAAGTGAGCAGGCATGCATGAAGGCATAATACTCACAGTTGTCTGGAGATGCACTGTAATTATCTTCAAATTATAACATTAAATGTGTGCCTTTTCATATATTAGCATATGCAAATTTAGCACAATTGTTTCTTCTTGGGGCAATGTATGAGACCGCCCTCGGAGAGCATATCACAAGGAAAGGGTTAGAATCTTGCTAGAAACAAGATGGCACCTCAACAACTTTTTATTGCATTTCAGCTGGCTCACCTGGCCACTTCTTTGTACGGCTTCCATGCAAGTTACCCACAGATGTTCCCTCAGCAGCCCGGATCACCTCTGCAGAGATTTCTCCTCTGGCAACCACAAGGCCCGCCGCGTCCAGCCACCCAGCTGCCCCCACAGAAACCTCACCAAGCTCCCGTGGCCAAGCAACCAAATGGCAGGCCACAACCAAGGTCGCAGCTACCACCACAGCAACCGAGACATCCGCAGCCTCAAGCGAGGCACCCGCAGCCGCAACCAAAACGGCAACCGCCCCCCAAGCCACCCCCAAACACCAGCCCCACTCAGACTCACCGGCAGGTGCCAGTCCAGCAAGCCAGGCAGGGGAATCAGCAGCAGCCTCGGGTAAACAAGGAAGTTGGACAAAAAGCCGTGTGCTCCATTGTAATCTCTCCTGCAGCTTGATTACAGGATTGCTTAAAATAAGCACTGTCTGGTTGTGCCCAAAGAAGTGGAATCAGCATTTGAACAGGCCTCCTTCCCTTTCCTCATTGCATCCCCAGGCCAGGGAGAGGAGGCATGTGCTAATTTTCTGCTTATCACACTAAAGTTAAAGGCACAGCAGCCTCTGGCAATGTAACCACACGGAGTTTTAGGATGCAAAGGTTTTGTTTTTACTGCTGCTGGCTTTATTTACTGTGCGGCTTGTTAATGGTGGTTTAATGTCTCGCCTGAGTTGTAGATTGTATGGGCCACCCTGGGAATGCTGCCACTGAAGGGCTGGCATGGTGAGAAAGGAAGCAACAGCAGCTATCCTGTGTGGAACAGGAAATGTAACAAGAGACCCAACCTTAAGAAGATGGCCAAAAAGATATGGGGCTGAGGGCAAGTTCACACAGACCCAAGCAGCACTTTAGATCTGCAGTATCATCTCCGGCCTCCTCAGATGGGCTGTAGTTTGGCGTTATCTAGATATCACGCTTATTCACTCATGTAGTTCATTGTTTAGGACTTTGTTAATACTGTTGTACCAGCTGATAAACTAAAAGCTCTTAGCAGTCAACACAAAGAATACATAGAATACAGTATGGAAACTAATCTGAAAACGGGATGAAATAATAAATACAGCGGTGCCTCATATTTTGAATATAATTAGTTTCAGAAGGCCATTCGAACTCTGAATTGTTCAAATTCTGAATCAACTTTCCCCATTAAAACTAATGGAAAGTGAATTAATCCATTCCCAGAAAGTGAATTAATTCCTTTCCAAAACAATACCCATTTCAAGAAACTTAAATAGCAAATATGCATAATTTAAGGTAAAAATAACACAATTACATGCCAAAAATATTAATAAAACTTGAAAACAATAAAATATGTAAATATGTACTGTGTAATAAAATGAAAATTCCATTTATCGTACTGCACAAGTGTTACCCAGGAGAGTGAGAGATGACTTGGGTGTGCAACAGATGATGATTATGGCAGTGACTGTATTTTTTCACTGCGTGTGCAGTCCAAACCTAGAAGCAATTTGAACTTTGGAGCAGTTTTATCTTGACTTTAGCCTTTAAAGATGAAGCTGTGAACTGTTTTTAAAATTATTTCTTTACAAAAGAAATTAAGGGGCAGAGAAAAGGGTGTGGGGCAGTCCCCTAGTCTACTCCTGGCTATAGATCCATTTTGGAGTTGATTTGGTGAATATGGTGGTCACCTAGGTCTCAAGATGGTCCCAAGTGTTGAGGGCTTTGAAGATTAGCAACAAAGGCTGGAATTTTGCATGGCCCTTTGAGTTCCATGGGGTTTAGTGGTGTGAACTGGAGAAGCAGGCTCGAGTTGGCTTATCAATGCACAGGGGCTTGGGAATAATTCTTCCCACTGTCGGTTTTATTTAGAACTAAACAAATGGAACAGAGTCATTGAGGCCATTTCAGACATAGCCCTAATTGCTGCAAATGGAGGCTGAATTGTGCTTTTTAAATCATACTCATCCATGGTGACCTTTCAGGGAATTTTATGATTTATAAATATAATGATATCTACTCTTTCTCCTCCAGGCATTTCCTCCGCATCCGCAGCAGCCCTGGCATTTCCCACAGGTGAGCCGATATTTCTAAATTAGTGCACATGACTATAGTATTTAGAGTGACAGTCAATTGCATTTTGATGGATTACAAAGTGTTCTTAATTAATCAGAGTCATCTAAAAAATGCATGTCTTTCTGATGCATGTCCTTATAAACCCGAGGGGGAAATCTGCCATTGCATGCATCCCCGTCCTCCCCTCAAGCACAGCAAAGGATGCCTGCTATGAAGACGCTCTTGCCTGTAATGTGAGGGTATGTGACAGAGAAGCAGGGCTGGGGGATACACAGTGCTCTCCGCTCCATGGACTTAACCTGCCTATGAAGGGATGCGTGAAAGGAGCTTGTGCATCGGACAATGTGAAGCTCCTCCTTGTTCCCTTTCTAGTTCAGCCTTTCCCAACCCGGTGCCGTCCAGATGTGCCGGATTGTGATTCTCCAAGTGGTGGCCTTGGTGGCACAGGGAAGAGGGAATTGCTGGCTTTTCCACAGAAAAGAAGGTGGGGTTGGGTGACATGAGTAGAAACAGCCCTTTGTGCCAATATGTGGTGGTTTCTGTGGAGGTTGCCATGCAGTGGCTGAAGGGAAGGGAGCTCCTGTCCCATGTCACAGGCTCAAGCTTCGCCCTGGTGGTGAATGTGGAAGGGCCCTTTGTCATTGTGATATTTTCATCCAGCCTTTCATGCTCAAGACAGTGGGTGGACCACTTGTGGACTTCCTGCCATCCCTTGCCCTTGGCTGTGCTCACTGGGGAATTGCAGTCCAGCAACATCTGGAGGGCCCACAATTATCGCAACATGTCACAGAGGAAGGTTGGGGGAACACCACGTAATGCTCTCAGTGCCCCAAACACTTGCAGCCTTCAAGTCATCACAGGATGAATTATAAGAACGACGACAGCCAACAGTAGCATCTTCTGACACACGCCTCTTTTCCTTCTGCACTGTAGATTTTCAGTCATGGAGGCTTCCAACCACAGTTCTTTGGACCATATCAAGGGGTAAGAGATTCTATTCAAACTTTAATTGGTGAAGGCTTTCTGTTTCTTGAGGGCTGGAGCCAGATGAGGAAGCTTTTAGCTCAGTTCCACAGCTAATCAGGAATGACTGGCAATGCTGCTCCCTCAGCTCTTTACAGCCAATGTCATAATACCGAAGAATATGCTTGTGGTCTTGGTCTTGCTCTTGTTCTTAACCAGCCTCATGGCTGGTGTGAAGGGGAAGCATGCAAGAGAAACCTCGAAACCTCTTCCTAGTTGCTCACAGACTCCTTGCCCATAGAGCAACAAGTGCTCACAGTGGTGAGAAAGAGGAAGAGGAGGTTCCATAGCCACTGGTGAAAAGGGTGGTGAGAAGGTGGAACCACTGAGGGAGCAGCACACAGCACGTTTGTTGTGCCAGGGCCCTCAAAACCCATGGAACCAGCCTCCTCACCCCTGTGCTAGCCTGGTACACACAGGACCCTTCACAGGAACAGCATCTGCATGTGCAAGCCTCTGTGCATGCGGGCAAAGCCCTCCAAGAACGGTGCCGTCGGGAGAATCTGCTGATTGTATAGCGTGGCTCCATCTGTGGGAGGTGCAGGGCTTTTCTGGCATGTGTCCACGCACAGTTAAGTGACAATACATGGTAGTGCGTTTTACACAGCAGTGACACAAGTTTAGATACCCTCTGAAGAAGTCCTTCCTGCTACAACTTATCCTTGGAGGAAATTTGGGAAGAAATGTTCTACAGTCCCTTGTAAAGATTATGAGCCTGTCCGTGCACTGCTTGGGTTTGTATCCTGTATTTAAGATTAAGGGTTGTTATTTTAACATTATGGATTAGAAAAAAATTGCAATTCTGGGTACATTATCCTGGAGTAAATAGTAAATCAGACATACAAAGAACTCCCCTGGGAGCGCAATGGAGTAAGTCCATTATGCTGTTGAGCCTTCCACTAAAATATATATTGTTTAGAGATCTTTTTTAATATGTTCAGCTGTATATACCACCTGTTAAATAAATAAAAGATAGATAGGAAAGAATAGGCAGAATAGTTTAACCTCTTGATGTGAGCTGGTGCAACTGAAGCAAAGATTTCAAATGGGGTGAATGGAACCTGATTTCAAAGGTTCTCTTGTCCAAAAATAAACAGAAACGTATATGAATTTCAGCCTGTCATGGGTATTTAAACACTGTTTATGCTTCAGAGAATCATATATATTAATAAGGGTCTCAATTCTCCAAGTGCCAGTCCTTTAGTAACCAAAATGAAACTACCCAAGCACAAGAGATTGGCATCAGCCAGTCTGGGGGAAACCCAAAGTTTACAAAAGTACAAAAAAGTAGGAGGAAAAAGCAGTGTGTGTGTGGTGGGGGGTGAACCTCCCAAAGCACTGCAAAAACAACATTTTTTGTGGTTCTGGAAAGCTGACGGACTGTTGACTATTGACTGTATAATAATTAATCATATTTCTATACCGCCCAATGATTGAAGCCCTCTGGGTGGTTTACAACAATAGATAAAATGGAATAAAATGCAAAATATGAACTAACAGTAAAACATCATAAAAATACAATATGAAATGTTAAAGCAGAATCTGAAAAGCTACAATAGCTGACACAAATTAAATTGCAAAACCTGTTAAGCAATTGACATAATGCCCCAATGAAATGAATAAGTATTAATTGATGGTGTTTAATTAATGCCATGTCACAGAGAAGAGGAAAATGGGGTTAGGAATGGAATGGAGTTTCTGCAGTTCAGTACAGATGCAAACCACCCTGCACTGTTTGGTTACAGAAAGTGTCAGCTCCAGGTTTTTGAGGGCAAGACCCCTCGGCAGGCCCCCACCCTCAATAAGCAGACCCAGAAGCAAGTGAAGAGGAGGAGAAACTCTGAGAGCTTTTGTCAGTGGGCCTCTACTGGGCCATGGGGCCTTGGCTGGTGCCCAACCAGGTCTACCCTTGCACCAACCCTAGTTGCAGATCCCATTGGTATAAATAAGTGAATAGCTACATCAGCTCTCAGAGTACCTGAACAACACTATCTATAAGTTGAAGCTAGTGGCAAGGTCAGAGGAAACTCCACTTTTGCAGAACCTCTTCTCTAAATATGGACCCCACAGCACAGCAGTCCAGTGAGGACTCAGCAGGCCTCTGATGAAATGCAGACTATGGTACTGAAATGGGTGTTGGTAGAAAATTGTGTGTGTGGTGCTAATGGGATGGAATAAAATATCCTGGAAGACCACATGGTTTATTTGGCCAAAATCCTGAAATGCAAGACCATTCCATATTACAACATTTTGCTGTAGGTTCCTCTTGTTGCTAACAAATTCTTTTTTCTTGTTGCTCATTTTTCTTGCCCAAATTCTTCCAAACGTATTTCATTTTCTGTTTCCTTAGCACATGCCATTTGGACGTCCACCTGTCAGCAATGAAGAAGGGGTAAATACAACAAATACATTTTAGATGGTGTGAGCTAATTCATATATGAGGCTGCAGGTAAGGGGAAGTTCAGGCATGGAGGATCCTAATACAAGATCCATCCTGCATTACAGGTTAGTGATCACTTGGGAACTACCATGACCTTCAGGTGGATCTTGATTACATCCAGGTTGCAGATATCAAAAGCTTTCATATTTGCTGGTTCTAATGCCTAAGATTGCTGTGTAATGAATGAAGGTCCCTGCTAGGTCCTAACTCTGGCATAAAGTTCTTAGTAGAACCATCTGAACTGAAAACCTGCATTAAGCTGAAACAATTAAGACAATATTTCTGGTCAGAATGTTGTTATGAAGCTTTAAAACTGATTTATTTTTGTCATTGTATTTGTAGACTCCCTATTTTGGATATGGCTATCATGGGATGGGAGGTCGACCTCCTTATTATTCTGAAGAGATGTTTGAACAAGATTTTGAGAAACCCAAAGAAAAAGAAGCCCCCAAAACAACTGAGCCTGCAACCAACTCAACTATCTCTGACACAAATTCAACCATTTCTAATCAGGCCAGTCAGGGAGGGAATGCTACCATTTCTGGACTCAGTTCAATAAGCAATGCAGCTAATTCTTCAGGCCTTCAAAGTAAATTGATTAGTGGGAATGAAGTCCTAACACTTTCTCCTACTGTTCTCATGCCAGGAGGGAATGCAGCGGCACAGAATGGCATGGATCAGCCAAGCTATAGACCTAAGTCTCCAAATGTCAATGGCATTCAAAGCTTTCCTTCAGGTAGTCAACCGTCCACAGGGCAAGGTTCACAAATCTATCAGCCCCTCCCAGATATGGGAGACACGAGGCCGAACGCTTTCATTTCTCAACGAAATCCCTCTGTACAAACAGAAAACCCAACATATTCCTTGGGTTATGGAGAGAACTCCAACCACAGAGGTAATCTCCAAAATACAAACCCCAACCACCTCTCAGAAAACATCAGAGTTATCCCTTATGGGCAACAGGAACAACCCCGTTACTCTGAAAGGAACCCATTAGGCCAAAGAGAAAGAGGAACTTTTCCTAGCTCTAATCCACTAGGCCGATGGAATAAAGAATCGATCTATAGAGATAATAGTCTAAATCGTTCCCCACCTGAAGGCCATTCACTTGATCCACAATTTAATAAATTAGAACAAGTTGAAAATGTCTATAATGTAAGGGAAAATGTTGACAGCTTTCAACCTTCTAAAATGCACCAATCAAACACACTTTCCCACCAAGGAGTACTTTCAGCCACAAGGCGAACTCCATTAGAAACAGGAACCCACCAGTATGCTCAGAAGGAGCAATCCTTCAATCATCCATATCACGAAAGAGAACAATTTCCGTTGTCACAAAACCATCTGTGGAAGAACCGGGAGGATTCATGGGCATTCCAAGAAGCTCCTCCGAAATACAACTCAATGTATTCATCAGGTTCTTCAGATCACAGAGGACACGCCAGCTATGTTGAAAATAATTCCTATGGTCAACGCACACATTCCACTTTTCCCAGAGCATGGGAAGATGGGACAGATCCTCCAACAATAGGCCCTCCAGTTCAAAGGGAAAGTCTACCATATTCTCCTGCTTTGCCTTCAAATCAAATGCAAAGGAACACCTACCAAAAAAGCACCCAGCAGGAACACGAACCATATTCCGAACAAAATCTGTGGAACCGCGAAAATCATATGTTTGATCTTGATGGACAGTATAGAAATCGTCCTCCATACAATCCACCTCAGCCTCCTACCTATCCAAAATATTCTGTAGAGAATCCATTTTATGACAGAGGTAATTTGCCATATAAGGAAAATAACCAATGGACCCCAGAAGAGCAGTCTCCAGTTCAAGGTGCAGAACAATTGAGGCACACAGAAAACAGCCCATATCATATAAACAATGTGCTTGGACACAGCGAGAGGAATTTGCAGAACCAGAGGTCAAGCTCAGCAGTACAAAGCACCTCTCTTCTTCAAGGAAGACCACAATATGCTGAAAGAAAGCCAGTGGTCCCCCAAATGGTGCGACCATCTTCTCAAAAAGACGTTCCACCTTACTTTAATACCTATTCCTCAGACATCAGAAGAAACCCAGCATTTATGGAAGACACCAGAAGAAGATTTTATCCAGACACACTGAGATATGCAGATGATTACCCAACTGAACAGAGAACAGTCTCACACCCTCCTGCAAACCATTTGTGCTGTGCAAGCAATTCTCCAGGGACAAGGGAAAATGTACTGGCTCCGCTGAGAAGTGCTGCTCCTTCATTCCGGCTTGCTTCCTGGGAACACAAAGGAAGCCCAGCCTATCCAGAGGGTGGCCATCCTCAGAATGCTGGGCAAGCTTCCTACCTGGCTGGCATTCAATCTAAACATTCCCCAAAGACGGGAAAAATGCTCCCCAATCAAAGGGAGCATCTGGGTGAATTCCGAGAGGAAGCAGCAGGTCTCCAGAAGAGTCCACCATGCTGCAATCCACAGTTAAGGCAAGAGAATCCACAGTTAACCAGCTATGAACCTTGGCTGCCCCAACCAAGAAATGCCCCTTGCTGTGGAAGCAGCATCAGAGGGGATGGACATAATGTCCTTGGACGGAGTGTGGGAGCAAATCCCTCCAAAAGAGAGCCTGAAAAGGGAGCTTCAACATTCCTTCCTGAAACGTTCGCACAGCCACAAGGGATCCGAGGCGAAGCTCTTGTGAGTGACACCGACCGGAAAGGACACCGTGAAGCACAGGGGCCTGAGAGAATCCCATGTTTTGCCAGCTGGTTAAAGCAGTATTTATCTAGCACGGGAGCACCCCTTGATGATCAACAGCATGTCCTCGTTTATGAAGAGGACCCAGGGCCCACTGGAAGACCAGACATCCTCCTGCTTGAACCACAGCCAATATCTAGCACCAATCCATCTCATGATATAGAAGACAACTGGTTGAAATTCAGTTCTCCAGGAGAAGAATTGGTGCAGCAACCCACAGAAAGCACACCTGACTGTTCACTGCTCCAAAACAAGTAATGCCCTAAGAGCCACTTTTTCCAGTATGGACAGTGAATAGCATCCCTAGAGGTTGACAAGGGCATGTTCCATCTTGGGAGTGGATGGAGGGTACCTCCATTGTGTTAACTACAAAGGGAAAAAGGCAGCAGAAATATGTAGATGGCTTCAGATGGTCCAGGTGTATAGCATAGAATGGGTCATACATTCTTCAGCTTTTCAGACAGGGGCTAAGAACTAACTTTCATTCAATGCAGACCTAATTTTTAATTATTCATTATGCATTATTATCTTTCATTATTTTGTTCCTGTTTCTCTAGTGCTGCTCCTTTCCTCTTGACTTTCGGGTTGCTGCTTTTCCTGTGAAGTCTCAGTAAGATTGTCTCATTGGCCGTTCTTATGCAAAAGCCCCACAGCAGTGCCTTCAGATTCTGTCCCATTCACTACAGCTGTGCGTCCTTTTTCTTTTCATTGCACCTTTGCTTCTTTCTTGAGAATCAGCGAAAGAAAAAATAATAGTAATTTAAAATAGAAATCAGGGTCTCTTCCAGCTCCACTTGTGTATTTCATCTTAAGTCTGACCACAGACCACCAGCAGAAGCTGAGTTGGGGAAACTCTTTCAGCATGAAGGCCAAATGAAATTTTTGGAGAAGTCCTTGGGGGCTTCATTCAAGCAAAAGGGAATCTGGCCAAAGCAAGACGGGGCAGGCCCAAAAGTAAATAAAAATAGAAAGGCCAGCTTAGTTTAGCTTAGAGCTCTTACTGCCAAGAACTTATCCTTTGGAGAAGCATCTTAATCTTCTAGAATGGGAAAACGTTGCTCAAGAGCAAAGAAACCTCCAAACAATTGGCAAAAAGACACAGTTGTGGGAATGGAAAGCCTGAATGGCTACTTGGGAACCCAGAAGGGGCAGTCTGTACCTCTGAGTTACAGCCTAGCGGTGTATGTAGTCTGCACATGTGCATAGATTAGGTTAAGTTAATCTGTCTGTGAATACTGCATAAAAGCAAAATACTCTCCCGTGATGTCATCGTGCTAATAGAAAGCACCCATTTACTTATTTGAAACAAGTGTATTTTTCAGTTCTCTTCTGAAGCCCTCTGACATTAAAATACATTTATTATGGACATATTTCCTCCTTTCATGTCTGTGTGATACACTTTGCTTGTTCCATCTTGCTCTGTCTTTTCCAATAGAAAATGCCAATTAAATTGTCAGTTTTAAAAGGAAGTTCAGAACCGAAAAGCTGCAAGGTTTAATGTAACTCTTGAAAGCACATCATTAACAGCTTTGAAGGAAAACAGTGTTCTCCATCTATTCATAACTAATATGTAACACAGTCCCTGCAACAGCAGAGTGGTTTAGTATTTCCTGAAAGTCAATTGCTTACAAGAGGTACTGAATTAATGCAACATTACAGATTCCAGTTTTAGACAGGATGTTAGGTAAGCTGGGAAAATTCATTTTTTTGGCCTCACAGAAGGGTTATTATAACTAAACAGTTATTAAAGATACAATCCTAGGCATGCATGCTTAGACAGAAAAAAGACATCCATGCTGGCTGGGGCACACTGGGAGTTGTAGGCCTTTTTCAGTCTAAACACATGCCTTAAGGTAGTTATTTGAGCACAGGGGATGCCAGATATGCAGGTACATAGGAAGCTTCCTTATGCCAAGTCAAAGCGCTGGTCCTGATGTCTCGCTATTGTCTGCATCAGCCTTCCCCAGCCTCATAACTTTCAGAGACATTTGGACAGCAGCACCCAGAATTCTCAAGTCAATAGCCCTGCTGGATGGGAATTCTGGGAGTTGCAGTCCAAATGCCTCTGAAGGCCACCAGGTTGGGGAAGGCTGGTCTGCATTGACTGGCAGTAGTTTTCCAAGGTTTAGACTGAAGCTTTCCCCAGTTCTGCCTGGAAATACAAGGCACAGAATATGACATGGCATGCAAGCCAAGTGAGTATTCTCTGACTGGAGCTACATCTCTTCAGCCAAGGACATTCTAATGCTCAAACAAGATCCACCAAGTCAAATATTCAAAGGCTGAATATTGGCAATAATGCAAAGCATTGACCTCCATGCGAATGGATGTTCTCTGCCATTGACCTCCTTAAAAGGAAGTTGCACATTCTTCGATTCTTCAAAATTACTCCCATCCTGCATGTAAGTCCCACTAAGTGAAGACCTAAAGTAAAAATGTTATCTGAAATCCTCTGGTCAACTACTGCTAATATATCATCCCTCACTGGAATTTTTGGAGGTCTTCAACTTCCAAGAAATTGGAAATGTATTTGAAAGAAGTGGAACATTTCTTCAGTGCATTGTAAGGAGCTGCTTTCCTAAGGAGTAGGGACCACTTATGAGATCTGCCACTCACAACCTCCTGGAAAAATAAACACAAGACGAAGGTGATAACCCCAACCACCTAGTGCACCGAACATGTTAAGTGCAAGATTATATCAAGAATGTATGAGCATGTAATTGCAATACTTATTATGCGTCTTGTAATTTAGAGTGTTGGAAGCGCATCACAAATGTGAGATCATTGTAATCCTGAAAAGCAGCCCTGTAAGGTATGTCAGGGTTCCTCATGTAGGATAAGAATGAGGCTGAGAAAGAGCAGTTTCCCAAAGGCCAACTAACAAAGTCAAAGTAGGGGCAGTATTAGAAATAGGCACTTCCTTTAGCATAGCTTAGCTTGTGTCTATGGTCACTGAAACCCTCATGCATGCCCCCCCCCCTACTTTAATTGGGTCTGACTCCCATCCCTTTTCACAAAAATATTAAACTAATAAAAGAAAACCCCAAACAAAACTGTATCTGTGAGAACACCAAGGAGCAATTGGTTCCTTTATTGTGGCGGACTATATTGAATTTTATATTCATATATTTAAATGCATAATAATCAGTATACTAGACTTTCTACATACTCCTGTACTCCTTTGGAGTCCATTAGAACTCTCATAAAAGGCATAAAGAGTAGGAAGACAGAGAAGAGAATGCACTAAATGTACACTTATGTATGGAAGGGGTTGTGTAACACAGCCCTACATATGTTTGTTTTGAGGCAGGTCCAGGTTTATTCAATGGGACATAATAAATGTGTATACCATTGCAGCCTTGTACACAACTCTTTACAACTTCTCAAGCAAAAGGTAAGAAATGGAGCTGCTAGTGGTATATCCCACCCTGCCTATCATCTGAGCGTGTTACACTGTGCCTAGGTGCAATTTGTACATTTCATAATTAAGTTCAGTTACCAGAGTGGTGGCACACTTGAGCTGTAACTCCAGAGATTACCATTTTGAAACAAAATCAGTTTAAATGTCACTGGCATTTTCCTCCCTAATAACATCATCCATCCCAATCCAGATGGCTTTTGGTAGGGCTATTTTTCACTCTCTGCAGAATCCTTGGCAGACAGAGTTGGTAAGATAACACAGTGGCCAAAAAGAGAAAGATTTTGTATATTTGTATATTATTCTATATAGTATAGAACAAGGAGCTCACAGTGCAATTGCATACATGTCTTCTCCAAAGTAAGTCCTACTGCTTTCATGGAGGCTTACTCCCAAGTAAGCACATAAAAGCAGTCTTAGCAATGATGGGCCCAATCTTCAAAGAGTCTGTGTTTTGTGAAACAGCACTGTGTCAGAAAAGGAAAATTCCCCATTTTACTCAAGAGGAGGAATAAATGGGACCTTTCTATTCCACACACGCTGTGGCCACAAATCTGGATGTGGCTGTGTACAGTGAAGGTATCCTGGTTGTTCATTTATTAAGGCAGTGTTTTTGTGCACACCCTCAGCCAAAAGGAAGCCCCACGGGGCACAGTGGAAATAGAATGCATGTGATGGTGCTGTTAATTTGGTTAGTTTGAGGCTCTTAATTCCTTCCCACTTCTGGCACTAAATAATGTGTGCCAACCAAGTAAGTAATACATATGTAAAATGTATATTAAATTTTTAAAAACCATTAAAACAAATCCTAAAATTATGCTGACCCCTTAAAAATCCTGAATAAAAAAACGACCTAATCTTTAGGTATACTTCTTTAGGAAGGTCTGGGGGCCAATACAGAAAAGGCCCCATTCTTTTTTGGTGCACTCTGCTAATTGTAAGGACTCTTAACTGCACTTGTTGTTAGTTGCGAAGTCGTGTCCGATTCATCGTGACACCATGGACAACACTTATCCAGGCCCTCCTGTCCTCCACCATCTCCTGGAGTCCACCCAAGCTCATACCAACCACCTCAGTGGCTCCATCTAGCCACCTCATCCTCTGCCTCCCCTTCTTCTTTCACCATCTATTGTTCCCAGCATTAGGCTCTTCTCCAGGGAGTCCTTCCTTCAGTCCTTCAGTGCTCAGCCTTCCTTATGGTCCAGCTTTCACAGCCATACATTGCAACTGGGAAAACCATCGCCTTGACTATACGCACTTTTGTTGGCAGGGTGATGTCTCTGCTTTTTAGTATGCTGTCTAGATTTGCCATAGCTTTCCTCCCCAGGAGCAAGCGTCTTTTAATTTCTTGGCTGCAGTCCCCGTCTGCGGTGATCTTGGAGCCCAAGAAAATAAAATCTGTCACTACCTACATTTCTTCCCCATCTATTTGCCAGGAAGTGAGAAGACTGGACGCCATGATCTTAATTTTCTTAATGTTGAGTTTCAAGCCAACTTTTGCGCTCTCCTCCTTCACCCGCATCAAGAGGCTCTTTAGATTCTCTTCACTTTCTGCCATGAGAGTGGTATCATCTGCATATCTGAGGTTGTTGGTATTTCTCCCAGCAATCTTAATTGCAACTGGTGTTTCATCTAGCCCCGCCTTTCTCATGATGTGCTCTGCATATAAGTTAAATAGACAGGGTGACAGTATACAGCCTTGCCTAACTCCTTTCTCAATTTTGAACCAATCAGTGGTTCCATGTCCAGTTAACCACAATGGTTTGCGGGGAAGGTCATACTGGACTGTGTTTTCTCTAGGGCATTAAGTTCCAACGTGTGGGTCAAGAACCTCTCTTGGATGGCAGCCCGACCTAGGATGGGTTGTGAGAGTAGCATTCCCAAGGTGCAAACTGCAGGATTCAGACAAAGCCTGACCGGAATATGTCTAGGACAGGCTACAGTGATGTCTGGAAGAAAGAAGGGCTCCACCAAAGATGTTGAAATCTGAACCTGAAACCTATGAAGGTTCAGAGGAACAAAGGGACTCAGACAGTGCATTCCCGCAAATGTATACATTTCTGTCTCCTGGGTCTGTAAGGGAAACATCAGGAAGAAGAGAAAGGTGAGGAGGGGTGTAGTTTTGTGACAGGTAACTTTTGTTTCTACTTACAGCAATGGTGGATTTGGAGGGTTCCCCAGTCCCAGGGCTATGGGGAAATGAGGACTGCTTTGCTGGTTCTCTCTTCCAGGTGTGGAGAATATTAAAAGTGGGGTCTGTGGGACCTGGGAGGGTGTGGCATGAGACAAATGCTTGGAAAATGCTGGGTTTTTCAGTCTGAGCACCTCGGCTACCATCTATTCCACATCCATTATCTGCCCCTGCCCTATTGTAGTATTTGTGACTTTGGAGCCCAATGAGCAGAAAGCAAAGAAAAAGGCTCTGCAGTCCCTCCAGCAGCTCCTGTTGAAAACTGGAACCATGTTATCACCTGCTGGAGCTTTTTCCCTCCTTTATTCAGTTTCCAAATGAAACTGATGAATAGATCTTTTCTATATCAAGTCAGCATGTTTTCTCTCCCTACTTTCTTTTTGCTTCCCCTTTCCTGTTGAAAATATCTGGAGATCTGAAAGCATACACCTCTTTCGATCTTTTGGTTGTCTTAATTCAGGCATTGCATTAATGCAGATTTTGCTTTTTCTAAATTTTAATGTTTTCCATTCATAGTAACTTCTTGGTATACTTCTTTAAGCAGGTTTGCCTGAAGAAGTTGCCTTCACTTACCCTTCCGAGAGTTGGAGGTTTTTTTGCATAGCAATGCTTTTATGACATAAGCCATTTTCATACAAACTGCCCAATATTTTGTCAGCTTCTAAGCTAAGACACCTCTGAGTTGTGTCTAATTTTCATAACAGTTGCCCATGAAAAATACATCCACTATTGGGAACTCACCAACCGTAAGAGCTGCTGCTTCACAAAGCTCCCTGAACTTACCTATGTGAAAACTGGCAGGCTTGGTCCACTCAGAAGGGATAATTATCCCTGCAAAGTTAATCCAATTCTCCTAAGAAATATTTTTTAAAATTTTATTTATTTATTAAAACATTTCTATGCCGCCCCATTCGCTGAAGTCTCGGGGCGGCTCACAACATAAAATCAGCTGTTCCCTTTAAAAGAAGAAACTACATGTAAGGGGTTTAGCTCAAAACCCCCTGTACCTCTTTCTCTGATATAGATTAGATGTTGTCCCCTCACAGGAGATCACTGTGTCAACCCCATTCTGACAAACAGAAAAAGTTTGTTGTTCTTGCTGTTAGTCACGAAGTTGTGTCCAACCCATCGTGACCCCATGGACAACATTCCTCCAGGCCTTTCTGTCCTCCACCATCTCCTGGAGTCCACTTAAGCTCACACCAACTGCTTCAGTGACTCCATCTAGCCACCTCATCCTCTGCCCTCCCCTTCTTCTTTAGCCATCTATTGTTCCCAGCATTAGACTCTTCTCCAGGGAATCCTTCCTTCCCATTAGGTGGCCAAAGTATTTGAGTTTCATCTTCAGTATCTGGCCTTCTAAAGAACAGTCAGGGTTGATCTCCTCTAGGACTGACCAGTTTGATCGCCTTGCGATCCAAGAGACTCGCAGGAGTCTCCTCCAGCACCACAATTCAAAGGCCTCAATCCTTCGGTGCTCAGCCTTCCTTATGGTCCAGCTTTCACAGCCATACATTGCAACTGGGAAAACCATCGCCTTGACTATACGCACTTTTGTTGGCAGGGTGATGTCTCTGCTTTTTAGTATGCTGTCTAGATTTGCCATAGCTTTCCTCCCCAGGAGCAAGCATCTTTTAATTTCTTGGCTGCAGTCCCCGTCTGCGGTGATCTTGGAGCCCAAGAAAATAAAATCTGTCACTACCTCCATTTCTTCCCCATCTATTTGCCAGGAAGTGAGAGGACCGGATGCCATGATCTTAGTTTTCTTAATGTTGAGTTTCAAGCCAACTTTTGCGCTCTCCTTCACCCGCATCAAGAGGCTCTTTAGTTCCTCTTCATTTTCTGCCATGAGAGTGGTATCATCTGCATATCTGAGGTTATTGATATTTCTCCCTCCAGTCTTAATTCCAACTGGTGTTTCATCTAGCCCCGCCTTTCTCATGATGTGCTCTGCATATAAGTTAAATAGGCAGGGCGACAGTATACAGCCTTGCCGAACTCCTTTCTCAATTTTGAACCAATCAGTGGTTCCGTGTCCAGTTCTCACTGTTGCTTCTTGACCCGCATATAGGTTTCTCAAGAGACAAAGAAGATGGTCTGGTACTCCCATCTCTTTAAGAACTTGCCACAATTTGTTGTGATCCACACAATCAAAGGCTTTAGCATAGTCAATGAAGCAGATGTTTTTCTGGAACGCTCTAGCTTTCTCCATGATCCAGCGTATGTTGGCAATTTGATCTCTAGTTCCTCTCCCTCTTCGAAATCCTGCCTGTACTTCTGGTAGCTCTTGGTCCACATCCTGCTGGAGCCTGGCTTGTAGGATTTTGAGCATAACTTTGCTAGAATGTGAAATGAGTGCAATGGTGTGGTAGTTTGAACATTCTTTGGCATTGCCATTCTTTGGGATCGGAATGTAAACTGACCTTTTCCAATCGTGTGGCCACTGTTGAGTTTTCCAAATTCGCTGGCATATTGAGTGTAGCACTTTTACTGCATCGTCTTTTAGGATTTTGAATAGCTCAGCTGGAATACTGTCACCACCACTAGCTTTGTTGTTGCTCAGATTTCCTAAGGCCCATTTGACTTCACATTCCAGGATGTCTGACTCAAGGTCACTGACCACTCCATCATGGTTATCAGGGACATTAAGCTTTCTTGTACAGTTCTTCTGTGTCATCTTGCCACCTCTTCTTAATCTCTTCTGCCTCTGTTAGGTCCCTGCCATTTTGGTCCTTTATCATGCCCATCTTTGCATGAAACGTTCCCCTCATATCTCCAATTTTCTTGAAGAGATCTCTGGTCCTCCCTATTCTATTGTTCTCTTCTATTTCTTTGCACTGTTCATTGAAGAAGGCATTCTTATCTCTTCTAGCTATTCTCTAGAATTCTGCATTCAATTGTTTGTATCTTTCTCTTTCTCCCTTGCCTTTCGCTTCCCTTCTTTCCTCAGCTATTTGAAAAGCTTTCTCATCAGACAGCCATTTTGCTTTCTTGCATTTCTTTTTCTTTGGGATGGTTTTAGTTGCTGCCTCTTGTACAATGTTGCGAACCTCCATCCATAGTTCTTCAGGCACTCTGTCTATCAGATCTAATTCCTTAAATCTATTTGTCACCTCTACTGTATATTCATCAAGGATATAATTTAGGTCATACCTGAGTGGCCTAGTGCTTTTCCCTACTTTCTTCAACTTAAACCTAAATTTTGCAACCAGAAGCTCATGATCTGAGCCACAGTCAGCTCCTGGTCTAGTTTTTACTGACTGTATAGAGCTTCTCCATCTTTGGCTGCAGAGCACATAGTCAATCTGATTTCTGTGTTGACCGTCTGGTGATGTCCATGTGTAGAGTCGTCTCTTGGGTGGTTGGAAAAGAGTGTTTGCTATGACCATAGTATTCTCTTGACAAAATTCTACCAGCTTGTGCCCTGCTTCATTTTGTACTCCAAGGCCAAACTTGCCTGTTATTCCGGTTATCTTTTGGCTTCCTACTTTAGCATTCCAATCCCCCATGATGATAAGACATCATTTTTTGGTGTTAATTCCAGAAGGTGCTGTAGGCCTTCATATAACTGGTCAACTTCAGCCTCTTCAGCACCAGTGGTTGGGGCATAGACTTGGACTACTGTGCTGCTGAATGGTTTGCCCTGGATTCGAACTGAGATCATTCTGTCATTTTGGAGATTGTATCTCAGTACTGCTTTTATGTATGTATGTATGTATGTATGTATGTATGTAAACAACTTATATGCCGCCCCATCGCATAAGCCTCGGAGCGGCTTACAATCCTACTCTTTTATTGACTATGAAAGCTACTCCATTTCTTCTGAGGGATTCTTGCCCGCAGTGGTATACCTGATGGTCATCTGAATTAAATTCACCCATTCCTGTCCATTTTAGTTCACTGATTCCTAAGATGTCAATGTTCAGTCTTGTCATCTCTTGTTTGACCACATCCAGCTTGCCTGGATTCATGGATCTTACATTCCAGGTTCCTATGGAGTATAGATCTTTGCAGCATTGGACTCTCCTTTCACCACCAGATACATCAGCAACTGAGTGTCCTTTCAGCTTTGACCCAGTCACTTCATTCTTTTTGGCACTACTAGTACTAGCCCTCTGCTCTTCCCCAGTAGCACACTGGGCACCTTCTGACCTGAGGGGCTCATCTTCTGGCATCATACCTTTTTGCCTTTTGGTACTGTCCATGGGGTTTTCATGGCAAAGATACTGGAGTGGGTTGCCATTTCCTTCTCCAGTGGATCACATTTTGTCAGAGCTCTCTGCTATGACCTGTCCGTCTTGGGTGACCCTGCACGGCATAGCTCATAGCTTCATTGAGCTACGCAAGCCCCTTCGCCACGACAAGGCAGTGATCCATGAAAAAGTTACAGCCTGGCATTATTATTTCCAGTTATGGTCAACGGGAAACACAAAGATTTTGATTTCCAGTTTGTGTCCAAGTTGAAGCAGACAGCCTCCGAATCAGCCTGAGCTCACTTAATCATAAAATCAGGGTCCATACAGAATCTTGATCAAGGTGTCTCCCCTGCCAGGTAAGTAATGAGTAAAATGAAATGAGTCCCCATATCTGGATTAAACGGGATCTGAAAAAGTGGGAAATTACTGTTTCAGCTGCAGACTCCTATCTGATTATACCTGATTATAGAGTTTGTTGGGGCTTACTTCCAGGTTAATGCATATCAGTCTTTAGAATCAGTTTGGTTTAGGGTGTGAAAGACAAACCGCAATTCCACAGGTTGTGCTCAGAAGCTAGCTGAAAACCAGGGAAGCCACGTAAACACAGCATGAATCTATTCTTACCTGATTACTCTGGAATGGAGTAGAGCCACGACCTTCTACAACAGCTATGGCTTCCAACCACTTTTCAAAGGCTGCCCTGATCTTTAGACGGTTGCCCATGACGGTTGCTAAGTCCCCGCTCGCTGGGCAATGCCATGGTGAAAGCATGAGTTGTAAATGATAAAAAGCCCCCTTCAGTCTCTGAGCCTGCAGCAAACATGGCCTTCATATGTTAACACTTTTATCTACAGTCATAGAAAAAAGGAAGCAAAATGAAAAAGGAGCTTTTAAATCTGCCATAAAAGCATACCTTGGGTTAGAAGAAATCAATTTCTACAAGCCTTTGTTAAGCTGTTACCAAGTGCAGAACTTGAGCCCAGGTTATCAAGGGACGTCTATGCGAGGCCCCAAAATTCCATCAGATTCTAGATTGTATCAAGACATAAAACTCAGAGGAGAGAATCAGGAGTGGAAATATGTACCAAGGGGCTGAGTCAGTCCCTGAATGGCTGAGTGGCTTATGTTGAGCTTTCTAGGGCACAGTAAATAGACTCTACATCTACCTCTCCACCTGCTACTTCAGCCTGTACATCAAGGGTGCTGCAGCTCTTTCAAAATCCAATTTTGGAGAAGTTCTCAAGGCGTGCAATCCAGTGACAGGAAGGTCAGAAGGCTTGAGGGGACAGAAAACAAAGTATCTCCCCTTTTTATGCCTTGGGCGAGGCTTGTCAGTCTTTTAGCATGGGGGAAATATTGCCCCAAACTGAGAAAACTACACAGATCAGGGAAAGGGGATGAGCCAGGCCAAGGAATGCTGCTATCCAGAGAATCCCAGAGGGCTAAAGTGGGACTCTCGTCAGGCCAGAGTTGCCTTCAGATCTGAGGCTTAACACCTGTGCTCTTTGCAAAGCCGCCTCATTCTAATGAGGGATATTTCAGTGAATATTCAAAGAAATAGGCAAACAAGGGCTTCCAGCTAATTAGCATAAAAACAAAGAGCAATTAGCTCTAGTGGCCTTTGCAAAATCGCTCCTAAAGATGAAGGTATTGTTCATAATAACTTAAGACAAGTTCAGAGCAAATGCCAACAGACAACAGGACCTCCAAGAGCAGAGACTGAGACTGAAAGCAACTGATCTCTGCTTGCCTGCCCCTTGGCCTTTGGCGTTCAGAGGCCTCCTGTGCAAGACATGGCAATTTAATTTAGCTATCCTGGTTACGAGCTGTTGATAGCTCTATCCTTTATACATGAATCCGTTCTTTAAAAAACAAATGAATGTGCTCATTAATTTTCAGATAAAGAGTAATACAAAAACACCATATTCATTCATTTAATATGAATAGACACCTTAACTACTAAAAGATATCCAAGTATTGTACAACCCTTTAAAATAACAAAAACAACAGTAAAAACAAACACAACACAAACAGTAAAGAGATTAAAATATGTTAAATTGTAAACATATATAAACTGGATAGGGGGCATAAACATTTCTATAGGGCATGGTGTTCTGTAGATGATCATAACTATTGCTGAGCTTTAGCCAAAAGGTTAATGAAAGGTTTGGTTGTGTCAGTAACAACCATCTGTAATATAGAGTGTTTTGAAAAAGAGGAGCTACAAGTAAACATTTCTGAAGAAAGAAGCTATCATGATTCATGAGCAAGTCTAGCAAAAGACATGCCCTCCCCACAGTCCTGGGAACTTTTAAAACCAGGCCCTTTCTTAGCAAAAGACCTTCAAAAACTCAAGTGGAACACTTCATTGCAAATGTCTGCATTGCCACTTTCTTGCAGGGCTGCCTGGAGGATGGGACTAGGAGCTCCTTGACATGCTGTGTGCCAAAGCTGCAACATTTTCAGGATCTGCACATAAAAGCAAGAGGGATATATGACTGTCACATTTTCCAAATACTTCAAGCAGCATCTGCAGCTATTCATAGTGCAGGAACTTCCTAGACCTTTGGTCATTCATATGGTAGGTTCTACTGCGATCTTACATGCCACTGCTGCACCTATTCACAGCTTATGGCTCAACTTGGAGTCTGTGAATGTCTGGGGAAGAGCTTTAGCTTCATGTTAGGGCACATGCTTGCATACAGAAGGTGTTATGTTCAAGGCCTAACATATCCAGATACAGACAGGAGAGTATCCCATCCAAAAGTCTGAAGAACACCTGCCAGTCAGTGTAACCCAGGCTAACGGGCCAGATCTGACCTTCCGGGGTCCCAATCTGTCTTGGCCCTTGATGATGAGGCAGCTTACAAAAGGCCACTCCTTCTCAGATGAGCCTTTACTGAAAGCGCCAGGAAGATGGAAAGTGTCATCAAAGTCTCCAAGCCAGATCTGTCCTTTTATGTTCATTGCACCATCCACTGAAGGGGTGGGGTTTGGGGAGCGGCCAAAACTTCCAGCAGCATGTAAAGTCTCAGCTGGATGCTGTCCTTTGTTGAAGCTACTTGTCTGCTGCTTCACAGCTGTCCTGGTCTTAAAGCACCAGCTGTTGAACCTGATTGTTGCCTTGGTTTTCTGTTGCTCTGCATGTCAGCACCCAAGCCAGTCTTCTCCGAAAGTGCTGGGTTACACCTAAACTCCATCTGGAAGGCATCATGTTGGGAAAGCTGCCCTGCTAAGGAGCAAGCACCCTTATTACCGGATTATCAACTAGGCCGCTCAAGACAACTGCCACCACTGGAACGTATTTCCTTATCATCTGAATACAAATACAATACACCAGCTTCATACTGTGTGCCACACCTTGGCTGCCAATAAGGTTCTTGAATTTTGATTGTCCCCTCATTCAAGTCAAGTCTGATGGTGGCCAAAGATTTGCTCTTAAAGATGACTTACTTGGTCCTTAGTTTCCAAATGCCCACACTCTGAGCGAAAGCTGTCTGTCTCCAACACACCCAGCTTACTAGCAAGAAGTTTCCCATTCCTTTTCCGTGCAAATATTTCTGTGGCCACCCTAAAGATGTGTATCTCAGCCAGTTTATGCTTGTCTTGAACGTTTTCATCTGCCTGTAAAAGTAAAGTGGGTAAACACTAGTGCATAACATCTCAATTCAAAAAACAAGATTAATGAAAAACATTTCCCTTTGAGTTCTGTGGGTGAACTGCTTTACTTCTCCCGCTATATGAGAAGAAATGAAACCACCCATGGCAAAGTTATTATACAGTTTATGGAATATATAGAGTGGTTGCAGTATGGAAACAGTGAAGAAGTGGATGAAAAACTTCCAGATGTGCCTTTAAGTCACAGGACTTCCAGATGTGGCCATTGTTGTTCCGGGGCAGTGGTTATTTGTACACTTTGTGTACTGCTGGTTCCAAGCAGAAAGCTAAAGAACAACCCCACTTGCCGTGGATTCCACCCAGTTGCTCTCTCCCTCTTTTTCAGTGGCTGTCAGTATACACAAGCTAGGCCCACTTACTGAGACATGGCAGGGAGGGTGAGAGAAGGTGTAGCTAAAAAAGGTGCAAAAACATTCTTCCTTCAAGGATGGTATGAGGAATCCACAGGACCTGGTAGCTAATTATGTCAATCCTTCACTGAGAACCTACAGGTTTTTCACAGCATCTGTTGCCTTTCTGGCTACACTGAATGCCTGTGCTGGACACTGGGAACAGTTTACACTCAGTTCCACAACACATTGATCAAAATACATGGCCGAACCTACCTCACAAGGCTGTTGTAAGGATAAAATATGAAGGAGTAGGGTTCTGTCAGCTACCTTGGATTCCATGCAGGGAAACAAGGCAGGATATAAATATAATGAATGGCAATAAGAACTAAAAATGGTATGCATTTTCAGGTGCACTTCTCCTAATATATCCTTTTCTGTGCATGTCGATTGCTAATGTGTGCATCTTTTTAAGTTGTCTTTATTAAAATAATTTTCACTACCGAGAACAAATTTATTCACACTTCCCCATACAAATGGATGTTTGTGCGCAGTTTACCTCACGATTCCTATCCACTCCAACCACCATGACCCATGGGTGGAGACTATGGAAGATGCGGTGCACCACATCTGGGGGGCACCCAGTTGGTGAAGGCAGCTATAAGATCTGAGGCACAGCCAGTATGTTTCTCACCAGCTTCTAGACTTCTCCATTCTAATAAGCCTTGGGCTGGATTAAGATATTTTCAGAACATAACATTTCTTATAAAAATGATTTAAATTATGGAAAATTTAAAAATTAATAAAACTCAACTTACCCTTGGATGGGAAGAAAGGGGCTCACTTAAATCTGCCCCCTCAGATCTCAGATTGGGGGGTAGTATTGGAAAGTTTAGAATAGATTGGATACTTTCTTTTGGAAGGGATTGTACCCTGGCAACAAATGTATCTTCAGAGATATATCCTGATAGGAAAACCATATTCCTTTAAGAATAGTATTATTTGCATGCTCCTGTGTATTTTATTTTAACATGTGAATTTTACCAACTGAGCAATCAAGGTGCCTTACAGCAATGAAATATGCAATAATGTTAAAAAAAAACAAGAACAATAAAAAGGTAAAGACATAAATACTGCCAGAAAAGCAGTAGGAACAATGAATTGTGACTTAAGAATGATCAAAAAGCAGTCTCCAGGTAGAATGGAGGAATAACTTTTTTCAGGGATGCTGCTAGCAAAGAAGGCAGCATATAAACACTTAAATGGATAAAATTTAAAAAGCCCTCACCTAAAGCCTGTGCAAAAGCACATTCCTTATCCATTAGCCAGAGGACCACAGGCCACTGAGAGGCTGCATACATACACACCTGCCTCCCAAGAGAAACATAATGGCAAGCAGCAAACCACCAAGATTAGCCAGAGAAGAAACAGCCACAGGAAGCTTGTTTTCCCTTTCCCTCCTAGAGAGAACTCCTATATGAATTTGTACCTGATTTTTTCCTCCTCCCTCCCAAAACACTTTCCTTTTGTGCTGTATTGTTTAGATTGCAAAGCTAGATGCTGTATTACTATTAAATCTTCTAAACCCCTGTGGGCACTTTATGGCTGAAAAGTCAAAGTAATATGATGCAGGTAAAGAAATATTAATGAATAATCCCTCTCAAAGTTCATAATACAACGAGCCAGAGGAACTTCTCGGGAAGGCTCGCTCCCACATGCTCCCATCAGCAGACAGGCTGAGGCATTTGGAATCAATGGGAGCGGCTGGATGACCTTCCATGGTCATCCCATGAAGAGGGCACTCCTGTAGCTCAGCCTGAAGGTACACAGTCATACAGAAGGTTGCTTTTAAAAAAGTGGCAACTGATCCGAAGCTCGTCATGTGTTCAGACCTAGAGACAGAACTCCTGGTATGAAGAAGCTTTCCTATGAGTTAGATGGTCATGAGCACTGGGTGCCCACATGTGCAGAAAGCACATGTCCACTCATTTCCCCCTGATGCTGTACTGAAGAAATAGCGATCAAATGCAGACAATCTGCATTTTTATTCTTCCTTTTTATTCTTGCGTACTCTTTAACTATGTTTTATGCTCAGTCATGGATTATTTTGCATTATTTGGGTATCTATGTATTTACTGGATTTTGACTGATGTCCATCAGTAATGTCCATCTCTGACGCTTTGATTTAAAAACAGCAAGCCAGAGTTGGGCACTTTTAACCCCCATTAATGTCACCGAGAAACCTCATAAGTACCTTCTTAACTGTCTCACTGGAATTGAGAAGAAGGGTTTCATTTTAGACGATGTGGCTGCAAAATAAGTGATGAAGCTGGAAAAGACAGCTCAAGAATCCCCTAAGTTCTGATTTCTACTGAATAGATATTTGCTGAATCCACAAGATGGTGCTGTGTCACATCCTTTATGAAAATACCCTTGCTTTTCCAGCTTCTTGTCAGTCCACCGGGTTTCCTCTTGACATGACAGCCTGCATGTCATGAACCACCTTGTTAGTGCACTTGGGAACTGTCACTTCTTCAAACACAGATCTTCTCAGAAAAGTCTCTAATTACCTTGATTGTTTTGATCCACTTCCTTGAGAAAGAGAGATGAGAGCTCATTGATGGCACGGTGACTTTGCATTGGATACAAGTCACGCAGCAGACTCCTAAGCTGGTCTTTGCCAATAATGCAAGAGGCTATGGTTTGGTATAGTCCTGAGGAAAGAAGAGGAAGACTAAAAAATAATACTCATGGAAGACATTTTCTAAACATGCACCAAACATCCTCTTGTTTCTGTTTTTAAGTTAAAATTAGGAAAGGGGGAGAAAATAGTTTAGTTTGCATTTCAATACAAATTTACCTCCTTTCACACATTTGGGCTACCATTCAAAGGAAAACACAGCTATATTTCAAAATACACACTCCTCTTCAAATTCTTAAAATTCATATCAAAGGGAAAATAACCATTACAATGCTTGCAAAAATGTATACCATAGGCAAAAAATGCATGCACTCAGAAAATTTTACACAAAAATGCTTATGAACTTTCACAGAAATCTTGACATTGAAATATATGACTAGAGAAATTTTCAAATTCAAAAAGACTGGAAAAAAGTGTAACTGAATGAAATTTAGATTTTTCCTAGAGGACAAACTCCCCATCCCTAGTGGAAACTAAAAATGTTGGTGAGGTAAAGTTATTCTTGAAAAAAAGTTTAGACTGACAATATTCACTTTGTATGCAATCCTATTTGCTTTCCCTAACTAGTTCATTTTCCTTCCAAGATCACTCACACTGGCCTTCCTACCAATGTTGCTTCAAAGCTGTATAGCCAACCAGACGCGGCTTCGTGACAGCATCCCTGGATCAAGGGAAGGCAACTGAGAGTGAGGGCATGACAAATGAACAGAAGTGATCCTATGGGGTGGAGATGCTGCCTGAGCAGTCACAGTGTAGAGAGTGGACCTGTCTCTCACCCTGTACAGACTGTTCAGATAGATGGACCAATTCTGAGGAGGAGGCTAAGGAGCAACTGGGGGCAGGATTTTGAAGTTTCAGGTCTGCCTAGGGAAGTTTCTCAGGCAGAGCACAAGAATTGGCCTGCTTTGGAAGGGTAGGAGGGCTTCCCACTGTCTCTTCATCAAGCAGCAAGGGCCACCCTGAGTCACAGACTATAGAAGAGTAGAGTTGGAAGGGGCCAAGGAGGCTGCTGGATTAAAGCCCCTGCTGTTGCAGGACACCAATTTACACCACCCCACTCGGATGGCAGAAGCATTATTGGAAGGGAGGGACAGAGGGGGAGTTTCTAGTTTGGATTCATGAGCAGATGCTTCTCCCTCCATTTGGGTAGAAGTTCTTACTCTTCTGTGGTCTGGTAAAGGAGTTGCACTTCAAAGGTAGGGATGCTGACCAAAGAACGGGTTTAAATGGGGCAGGCAGGGGATGAAGCTCCAGTATCCTGAAGTCCCTCCAATGTCCTTCCCCTCCCTCTAAAACACATGGGCAAAAAGCCCATCTAGCAAAAATGCAGAGTGGGAGAATGGAAAGGCATCTCTGCTCCTCCTCCCATTCTGTACAGGGTGCCTATAAACCTCTGAGTTCAGGACTCCTACCCCAGACCAGTAGGACCACTGGTGTGGAGCATGTGGAACGTGCTAATGGAACTGATACCTATTGGATGAAAGCTTTTGCATCATGGCACACACCATTTCCTCACTGTACCTACTTGCCTTTAAACTCATATTTAACTTGTATGTTTTGTAAAACATATTGTTTGCAATATTACTATGCATACTTGAAGATTATATTAAAATGTGCACTCAAGGACTGCCTTTCCAAATACCAGCCAACCCAGGACTTCAGTATAGCTGGAGGGATTTTGATAGTTGTGCCCTTGAGGAACATGGTACTTGCCTCGAGTAGAGATTTGGCTGTGCTCAGCCTGGTTTTATTTTATTATTTGTTTATTGACCCCTCCTATAGTCCTGTTGTTGCCATTTATGCACCAGTTACAGCTAGTTCATGCTCAATTCCTTTAAAAAAAGTGTTGATGGCTTTATTGTATTTTATTATGCATTTGTGATTTTAAAGCCACGATTTTAATATTGCTTATGCATTGTGCTGTGACTTATATAGGCTGTTACTTAACCACTCTGGGTAATTTGTAAGGAAGGGCCGAATATTTAAAAACAAACTTGAAATAGCTTTATCCAAGAAAAAGAAAAGCAAGGTGTCATCCATCCATACACAGTCTTATCTCCTCTCCTAGTAGCAATGGCTGCTGCCATGCTGGAATAAGTGAATCTTTGATCTAAGTTAGCAGAGCAATTCTTGTGTTTATAAAAGATATTCCTCAAGTAACTTACAGACAGAAAGAAAGCAAATCTAAATTAAAAAGGGTACAAGAACAAGGCATGTTTAAAAGTGTAATCCTATACCTACTTCCCTGGAAGTAAGACTCACTGCACTCAAAACACACACGCATAGGATTACACTGTAAGTTTTAATGTTTAAAATATAGTTCTCAGGAGGCAAAAGGTGACTATTACTTTTTATAAAGCTGCACTCCTGGCTGGTATTAGTAACAGCGAAAGCCCCGTGTACCCTCTGCCTGGGCAGTTCTGTTTAGGGAAAAAAATTCTGCTTTTGAGAAATGAATAAATCTTTTGAAGTGCACCATTATCATTTTTATGAGTTCAGTGAAATCACAGATCCTGTTCATTTTGGATAATTACATTGTTTGCATGTGTCTAGGAAATTAGAATGGAATGAGGGTAATTTATTGATTTAAACAAAACCGCTGATTGCTCAAGTGTTAAAACAAACAAAAGGATATTGGCTGATTTAAAAGCCAGATGGGTCCAAAAACCTTACCAATAATTGACTGTGGCCATAGATTTGTCCTAAAGCAAAATCAATCAACAAAATTGGTTCTCTCAAGTTTCTTATGTTGGGGCAAATCCATCTAGCCAAGGGCAATGATCTCAAGAGGATGCTAGATGCATAAATGAGCATCTCTGGTTTCGTTGTTGAACTGTGTTCTGAAGTTGCCACTGGTTTGAATTTGCCACAGCTTCTGCCTGTGTAGAAATGGTGACAATGACCAAGCCACAAGCATGGCATTTGTTGAGAATAGGGCCATAAGGCTAGGGCGGAACGACCTTCTTTCCTTACTAGAATGTGAATCTTTTTTAAAGAGAAGAAAAGCATATTTCTTTAAGCAGCAATACTTTAAGTCAAAGAAATGAAATGCTTAAGGCCAAAATATTAAGGCTTTTTTACTTCTTAGGGACATGAGGAGAAACAGAAAGCAGTCATTTTTCCAGGATGGCAAATGCTGGGAATTCTGGGGCTTTTTCCTGCCCCAGCATATAGAGGATCACACCTTTATTATCTCTCTCTAACTTTAGTCAAGTTTTCCATTGCTCTCTGCTACTGTAAGCTGCCCACCCTCTACCACAGATTACAGCAGCCAGAACTATGACTCTCCATGCAAGTGTGTAGCAGGAACATAAACTTTCTGCTATTTTGGAGTATAAGAGACAATTCTATAGTTTAAATCTCATGATGCAAGACTGCCTTGAACGATTTTGGTCAGAGACAGTGTGCTGCACTGTAAATGGTGTGGAATAATGCTCTACCATTAATCTGAAAAATGCTGAACTTTGCCAAATCACAAGGACTTTTTCAAATAGCCAGCATCTAGAATCAAGCAATTTCTTACAGTGACCGATGAAATTATATGAACCTCATTATTCTGTAACCAGCATTAGTACAATCAGGCTGATGAATTTTTATTCTGCACATCTGAATAATTCTTCAGTTCAGGGAAAACATACATTACTATCTGTCATGGCCCTTAGAGACTCTTCAGCTAAATATTTCTGTTGCTGTTACTAATAACACAGAGTTGCATCTCACTGTAACAGAAAAGAGAACCATCACAGAATCCAGGAGCAAACGGAACAGATTCTCTCCCAGAGAAGGGTTTTTGCTGGCTTTTGATGTCTTTCATCAGGCATCTGACGCTGCCTCGGCTTTGTTCCAGCATCTTCATTTTGTCAGCAGAAAGATATTGCTAGTGGAACAAGATGTCCACGTCCTCTGCTGGCACCTGGCACATTTGCTTTCCAGCTCTGCCCCTTCTCTGATCTATCACCTGCCTCTGAGTCAACAGCTACCACAACATACCTCTGGGTCCTAATGGCATTCACATGAGCGCATACACTGGAAGTTCTTGAAACTGGTTGTGGCTGTTTTTTAAGTTTGAGAAGCCCCCTCGTACAACAAAAGAGGTCAGCCTGCACTGCAGTTCTTGTCATTTAGTCACAAATGTAAATATTCTGGACAATATCCAAAGGTATCATTCCATAAACTCAAGCAGCGCATTAAAAGAGTTTTCTTTTTGGAATCGTTTTCTTGCACAAGCAGTTACATAATATGCTTTCCCATTCACTTGAACAAGTGCTTGCACAAGCATAATGTGCAAGCAGTTGTGCTGCTGTGCTTGCACAAATGTAATTTTGGTTGGATTTTCCCCTTACTAAGTGTTCTGGGGCTAGTTTCTGGGAGTGTGATATTATCTGTGCTAACAGAATGGCACAGTTGGGTACTTCTTTCTCTCTGTCTATCTTTCCTCACTTAATGATGATACAGTTACCTTTGGAAATTATTTGCAGTATTAACACCTGATGTCCAAATACATTAAAGATTAAGGGTGGTAGTTCCAAGGTGCCTGTTACAGCAGCCTAGACATAAATCCAAAAGTGTGAATTCCATTCAGTCATTGTGAAATGGGGTTGCCAAATAATTCTGGAGTATCCCTAAGGGTGGGCCACTTGAGGACCTCTGATGGGATAAAAGGCAGGATATAAATACTATGAATTAATTTGTCAAGTAATTAGCTGTGGACTTATGTGAACAGGTGTTTCATCAGAGAGCTGAGGCTTTTTCTCAATTCATAGCAGACAACTGAAGAGCTCCAGTTCTGTGCAGATATGAATGCCATCTGCTGGACTGCAGCCAAAGCATTTAGTGCAAATGGCCCTAAATTACCACAAAATGTGCTCCTGCTTTCAGGCCCATAAAACTGGCCATCTCTCATAATTAAGGAAAGATGGTATACCAACTTGACTTTCCTCAGATGTTTTCTAAATGTAAACATCTGATGAAGGCATCTGAAGAAACTAATGCAACATTTCTGTACCACTTTTTCCATTCCAAACAAAGGTTGAAGTTAGTTTACTGCAGTAAATATTAATACAATTAAAAAGAAATTTCAAAGCCAGATAAACCTCTCCTTAGATAAAATTAATTTATATTAAAAACCTGGGGAAATGATGGAGCAGAACAAAATGTCGTAACTGCCACCCAAAGAACGAGAGAGAAAGGGGCAGTCTAATCCCCACTGGGAGGGAGATCTACAATTAGGGAAATGCCCTGGAATGACTCAGATTTCCATCATGCACACCTGTGTTAAGGCACAATCCTGTACAAGTTCAGATGGGGTGGGGGGGGGGCCTGTAATTGCTTCCTAGCATGTCCTCACCAGCTAGGTGTTGTAAACCGTTTTTGTTTTCAACCTAAGCTTGCTTAGAATAGTGCTGTTAGTAGTAAAATGCACTTCCAAGATGACCACAACTGATGGCCCAGTTCATGAAGGAAATGTCCTTCAGATACCCTGGTCCCAGCCATTAAAGGCTTTATATGGAATAATCTACAGAAATTGTAAAACCACTGAACATACCCTTCATGGGAAAAATGTTCTCAAATTTGAAATCTAAGCTTTCCTTTATCCAAGACTGTTGCCCATATAACCTTAGAAAATAATCTAAACTAAAAATTAGATCACAGTCTTTTTTTCCCCTAGAGATCAAGCCCCATAGCAGAGGTGGGGAATCTGTGAACCTCCAAATGTTATTGAACTCCAGTTCCCATCACTGTGACCATTGACCATGCTGGCTTGAAGTGATGGAGTCCAACATCAGCAGGAGACATGTAGATTTCCTAGACCAGCCCTATACTACATTAGTTTTGTAAAGCAAAGAGTAGAGGAGGAGGGATGGAAAGGAGCAGTCACTCTCGTTTGACTGTTTTCAACAAAATCATTGAAAAGCAATAATAATAGTCTTAGCAAAGGATTGTCCAAGAGCCAGCTGGATGTAATAGCCCAAGACCAAGTAAGATTCCAGCTATCAGTTTCCCCATCTGGCCATTAATCTGCAGGAAATGCACTGTAGGCTGTAATTGCTTAATTAATCAAATGAACTCTGCACTTCAAAACTGGTATTCCTGGGGTTTTCAACTGAGACAGCTAATCCCACCAGGTATTTCAAATGCAAAACCTTCCAGCACTTCTTCAACTCTTCCCAAGCATGGCTAATGAATCAATAATTTCATTTTGAATGCAGAGTAGCTGCAAGTAGGCAAGTAATGTGATGCCCAGCAGTAATGTGATGCCCGGGCACAATGTTGTTTGACATGTTTCCTGCATTTCCTAGGAAGGTTAATCCAATAGAATTTATCATTAACCAATTACATGAATTGACCTGCATTCACAGATGTGTGATTTGATTTAAGAACCCAGGAAATTAGAAATAACATGTGTGTGTTTGTCTATGAGAGAGAGATAGACAGAGATTCACCAATCTTATTAAAAAGGGAGAGAGGGAAACCCAGTCTCCTTGGGCTGTTTATTTCTATACCACCAAGGAGCCAACAGCACTGGCAGCTGTAAAACAGAAGAGATGCAGTTATCACCCAGCTGAGATTTTTTTATGATGGGCTGTATTGAGCTAAATGCCCATGATGTATTTGTTGCCTTCTCCAGATGGAGAAGAAGAACCCCCAGATTGAACTGACATTGGGGGGCTGGGAATATTTGCCCACCCATAACATCTCCATTCACTTCCTTGGATCATTTCATATCCTATAATGAAACTCAATAAAATGTGTTTTGTGTGTGTGTATTACTAGCATCTTGAATATAAAGTTGCCACCCAAATTTCATGGAAAATAAAATGCTCTTATATCTGTATTCTGTTTGTTTTTTGCACATATCTATCTTCTAATTATGGAACACAGGACTGCTAACAAACCAAGATAATAAAAACAAATAAAAACAAGGATCAACAACTACTAACTGAAGTGAATCTTTGGGTTCCTCTTCAAGTAAAGTTTTGAAGGAAGTCAAAACAATTTCAGTAAGACTGATCAACTTTCTAGGTTGTATTTGTATATCTCTACTTCAATTTTCTTTTCTTCTTAAAATGATAAACATCCAGGCACTCCTGCTGGAAATCTTTTGCCCTCAAGACTAACTGGCAATGAAGGGGACACCAAAATTGATTTTCTTTTCTGCACAGGACAAGATTTATTTCACTAGACTTTCATCATGCTGTTTAGTTGTCCCCACAACGCTAAAATCTTTGCATGTGGCAGCCATGACATTCATTCACTTTCTTCCTCCTCACCTACCAACTATCTCTAGAAAAATAAAACAGAAATAAAACTCATGTTTACAGAAGCCTTCTGTGCTTGACATACAAACATCTCATGAGCAGAAAATAATGGATTGTGAATGTGATGCACAGTGCCAAACTACACATTACACTAATTGCATACCATGCAGCAAAAGGTTAGTTTTTTGTCTAGGTTAATTTAAGAGTGTGCAGCCCCAGTTCTGATTAGGGCAGCATGTACTGGGGGGGGGGAGAATATTTTTTCTTTAATAAATTAAAAAAGACCAAAGTATTTTTGTTTTTTTAACATCCCTTAGACATGGAAGGGAAAAATTAAACACTGCCTTTTATGATTGAGGGGCAATATGGTACCACTAGATTGGCTGGGCCTCCTACAAATAAGCCTCTCCCTTTCTTGTTACCTGTGCCATAGAATGATGACATGCTGCTCTTCAGGCTTCAACCTGTGATCAAGCCACTAATTTTGGGGTGGAGAATGTCTTTTCCCTGTCTAGGTCTAAGTATGTCTGCCTACAGCGTTTGTGTTGCTTTTGTTCTCATCAGCAAGAAGGCTTAGAAAAGTCTTCCCTGACCTGGTTGCCCTCCAGATGTTTTGGACTTATTTGCTTATTGGATTTATATACTGTCCTACTGATCTGTAAGCATGCCTGCAATGGGTTTCATCCAATGTTAGTCCTACTTGGAGTAGACCCATTTAATAGACTTCAGTTAGATTAAGACTAGATGCAATCCCATGCCATTGCATGCAAACTGTTCACCTAGAAATCTGCATTGTTGGACAGATGGATCCATTATGCTGCTCTCGCTTCCCAGGCTGTGCTTGGCTGAGTAATTCTGACATTATGCCTGATAATACAGTGCCATATTTTGCATGGCCTCTGATTAGCCTTCTCTTGTTTGGGCCAGAATGGAATCTTAGATGCTTCATTTGTGATGTTTTCCCACAGATTACTCCATAAGAGCTGCTTTGCAACCCTCAAAGAAACTACTAGGAACAGAAAAGCAGGTTAATTGGAGTTGCAATTGTGCTCCAGTTGTGGAAGGTGTTGTGATTAGAATGTGTGTTTTTGGGAGGGTTTTGTTGTGTTTTTAACCTTATTTCTAGGCCTCCTAATGACAATAAGGACCCAGGAACTAAACCCATGTCAGGTAGAACCTTTCACATTACAGCAGCCTCCCCAAAATGGCACACGCCAGATGGCCAAAGGCCACACTGGCTAGGAAAGCTGGAAGCTGCAGCCCAGGACATCGGGAGGGCACCAAGTTGGGGGAAGGCTGCATTACAGCATCTCCTGCCATTGCATTCATAATCAGTGCAGAGAAGCAAATGGGAGAGCCCTTGGTTCCTTCTGAAAATTAAATCAAATCTTCCCCATCTCCTAACTTGGGGTGAGCTCAACAATATGCATCCTCACTTCCATTCCATTACCATGAGCGGGTAATGATAGGTGCAACATGGATGAATCTCTCAGTAGCTTAACCTTATTATATGCTTCTTAACAGCAGTGAGCAGGAGCAGCAACAAAAAGCTTATAGCATATCTGCCTCTCAAGTATATTTCAGCTGTTATCTTATCTGGTTAAGGACAGTATCTTACATTGGTTGTGACAGCAACGAAGAGCTAAAGTGCGGGCATAATACTGCAGGCACAGGCAGCATGAATGGGGGCTTTTCAATTGCTCAGGCGGATAGTGCCCGCCACCCTGTTTATGACAGGCAGGCTTTTGTGCTTCAGAACTACTGAACAGATAAACAAGACAAACTGAAATTGTGAAAGTGGGTGATACCTTTTAATTTGGTCTCCACGCTGCTCTTAGATAGCCAGGACACGGCATTACAGTACGTCTGGAATGTTATCTGGTCATCCTGGGTGACTGGAATTTGATTTAATAACTGCAATAAACAAGCAAAGACTTGTTAAAAACCAAAGAGGCATAGGATTTCTCCTCCTTCCCCAAGATTCATGAATAACTCCCAAGGATACTTTCAGCTTCCCACTTCCTAGGCCTAGGCCTCCCTCCCTCCCTCCATACATACATACATATCCATGCAGCTAATGGGAACTGAAGGACAGGGTGGGCCTCTGCAAGGACAGAACTAGCCATGTTAGTTATGTAAATGTGCAGATAAGTGGGTGCAACAAGTACTTTCCCATGATGCTTGTTGACTCTGGACCAAATTCAGAAACAATGACTCCTCCTTCTTTTGCAGGTAGCTGTTTCAGACCATTAAAATAAACCCAGAAGCTAGTAATAGGGTAATCACTTTATCAGGATTTTCAACCTTAATTTTTAGTAATTAAAAGGCCACACAGCAGTGAGCAAGCTTTGAGTTCATAAAAGCTCTTGAGCAGGTTGAAGTGAACAGTTGCACTGAAAAGTAGTGAAACCAATTAGGAATAATTTAAGTCTCCTTGATTTCTAACTTAATCTGGATCTTGTTCCTAATCTGCATTGGAACAGCTGTAAAATGCAACAAGAGATGTCACAAAAGCTTGATTGGGTTGTGCTGTATTTTGTGGTGGTGGGGGTGGGGAGTTGTATCCTACTTTAGATCGGATAGTCCTCTCTTTCAAGGCATCATCTGCTAGAAGGCTTGTCAAAGCATAGCCCTCTGTCTGAAGGTGTCCTCCCTTTGAACAGCTGCCTAGTCCAAATCTGCTTTAAAGATTAAAAGCAAGAACATCAGATGGGTGAGAAGGGGCCTTGAGGTTGCCCATGAGGAGTTGGGACCTGAAAAGCAGACCACGGGTCACTTGGTTGCTGTCCTTGAAGCTCTGGTGAGCCGTACTGTATTTCTTTTCCAGCTCTGCCCTGGTAAACTTACTCTCTGACAATTCAACCTATGGCTACTCAGGCATGAGCCCCACTGAATTCAATCCAACTTATATGCCTATGGTGTTGCTGCCTAAATAGATATTTCTGGGTAAAATGCTTGCATGGCACAAATGATTAGGAATGGTAACAAGATCTCCCAGCTGCTTTTAAGGTGAAAGCAGCAGATTCATCACTTGTGCTCACTCACTAAGCACTGTGTGGCTCTTACTTGGGGTACAGCACATGCATCCCCCTTGCCACAGGAGGGAGCAGTAGAATCAGATTTTAAGCAAGCATTATTTTCCACCTCTTTGCTTCCTTTTATTAAGCATACTCCCCAAAGCTGTGGATCAGCAGGCAGTCAATCTTGACTAACTTCAAAAGAAATTTATTTTTATTATTTGCCAATTAATGTTACTTCCTCCTCTAAAAACTAATCACATTTCAAAAATATAAACACAGGGATCCTAACAATAGTTCAGTTTGTATATACAGTAATTATTTGTTAATTTTACTTCTATACTGCCTAAAAGCCAAAGCTCTCTGGGTGATGAACAACAGTAATAAATAATAAAATACAATCTAGAAAAAGAAAATAAAAATAATAAAATACATTAACAATTTCAAAAGTACATTCTAACAACCAAAGGAATCTGCTAGGCCTGTTGAAAAACAGCTAGCAATACCCTCCCCACTCAGTATTTGGAGTTGATAAATGACTTGGCAAAGAGGGTGGCCTTAACCTGGCACTGACAGTAAAGTTGGTGTTTCAGAACTTCATTCCAGAACTTCAGGTGATTCCATTGTCTTATGAAGATACTGAATAGCATGGGGGACAAGACCGACCCTTGAGGAACACCGTACTGGGGATTCCACAGGGCCAGGCAATATATCCTAAGCACCACTTTCTGGAGCTGACCCTTCAAGTGGGAGTGGTACCCACAGCAATGTAGTGCTACACACTCCTATTCAGACAGGGCCCCCAGAAGGATGCCATTGGTTGGTGGTACTGAAAGACGCTGAAAGATCCAGGAGATATCACTTCCCTGTCTCTCTCTGAGCATAGGCAACAAAAGCTAAGCCCCAATGCAGCCTGAACCTGACTAAAATGGATCCAGATATTCAGTCTCATCCAAGAATACCTGGAGCTGCTTGGCCACTGCTTGCTCCAGGACTTTGGGATCAATGGTCACTCACCTAAAATTAATGGATCTTCCAGATCTAGAGAAGGCTTCTTCAGGAGTAGCCTCACCACCTCTTGAAAGCAACAGGGGAAAACTTCCTCTTATAAAGAGGCATTTATCACTTCCCCAGCCCAGCTGGCCGTTCCCACCCTGCTAGCTTTTATAAGATAAGAGGAGCAAGGGTCCAGTCAACACAAATATGGTTGCCTGAATCTGTCCAAGCACCTTATCCATTTCCTTGAGCTGAACCAACTGACACTTATCCAAAAATACTAGACCAGGCTGTGTTCTGGGAACTTCACCAGATCCAACTGCTGCAAACTTAGAGTGTAAGTCCTTGCAGATGCAAGAGATTTTATCCTGGAAGAGTCTTGCAAATATATCACAGTATGCCTCAGATGGTCTAAGATGTCCTTGAAGCAGCCTGCCATGAGCACCAGATGACCTGGAAGAGCTCTACTGCTGGCAAATGGAAGACTGGAGAGAGGCAGTGAGATGTTGCTTCTTTGATGTCCTCATTGCCCCCAAATATACCTGTTTATAGGCACTTAGCAGGACCTGACTGCACCACTAGTACTTTTTCTGCACTCAAGCCAGCCCCTGTATTGTTCTGTTGCTTTTGTCACTGGCCCATAGCACAGAGCTATACAAGCTCTACTATAGAGATGGTACTCAGGAGCAACCCTGTCAACTGCCCAGGTCATCTCTGTCTTGCAGAATTCAACCAGAAATTCGACAGAAGCCCCAGCCCCATCAGCCAGATAACCCCATTTCCAGACACCATCTGGATCCATGAGGCTCCGGGGGCTGACCATTTTTATAAGCCCTCGACTCTTGCAGAGGGGAGAAGTTACCAGTAGTCTAACCAATCATGACAAAGGGACCAATTCAAAGTCCCCCGCCTTCCGATCATTCCCCCCATGCCTGGCTGGAAAAAAGATTACGTCTGTTGGGCCAATGACATGTTGGGACAGTCCCATCATTGCCACAGAGTCCACAAAATCCCTAGCTGGCCCAGATATGATGCACTCCTGGGTGCTGATATTCCCAAGACCAAGAACCTGGGCAGCCTCAGCATCACCACGGAGACCACCGTGTCAGCTCAGGTGAGCAGCCAAGCAAATGGTGCACGCATGCGCCCAACACCAGGTGCAAACACTCCAAATGAGTTGTCAGACCAATAAGAGAAATGGGATTCCTATAGACCATGGCAACACTTCCTCTCTGGCCCCTGGGTCTTCCCTGATGCGGAACAACATACCCCATTGGGCATAACTGGGGCGGACTGACTCTGCCCTTTTCACCCACCCAGGTGTCGGCAACACACGCCAGATGAGCTGCTCCGTGCACTGGTACAAAGCCCAAGGAGGTCTGTTGTTTTCCTTTCTCTTTTCTTCTGCTCCTCCACTGCTAAGGACCTTCTGCTCACAGAAACAGCTGTCCAGGGCAGGTATGAGGGTAATCAAGGGACACCTGTGTGTGTTCTGGCTGTTGGAATGTGGGTGCAAATGTGGCCCATCAAGCTAATCTGTGTTGTAGAAACTGCTCTTTTCTGACTTGAGCTATCATCTTTTACATATTCATGTGGCATCATTCCCCAGTCCACAATGTTAACTGCTTTTGTTTCCATCTAACCCAGATCCCACTTTACTGAGCCTGATCTCCATATTCAGTACCTCTGTATTCATTTGTACCCATCTGTTCTTTCAAAATGCTCTAGATCGTGTACGTCATCCCCACCAAAAAATAATCTTATCCTAACAACAACCCTATGTGGCAGGCCAGCCTGGGACATAAAAAAGTGCTAGCTCGACAGGAGCAGAAGACTAAAGACACAAGGAAAGGGGCAGAAAAACACTGATTTTGGATATAAAATATTTATCCTATAGAATGGATGCAAAGCACGTTTTGAACACATGCTCTTTCTCAGGGGCAATCACTGAAAAATAATTATAACATTTCAACTGGATGATACACTGTAACTATTTTTCAGAAATTTTCCATAAGGGAAAGCTCCAGCTGAAAACACATAGAAGCCCATATACAGAGAATAAATATTTTATATTATTAATAAGCACTTTTTTCTTCTTCAGTTCCACCCCCAGCTGCTATTATAAATTTGAAGGACTCTCATATCTTTTGGCATTCTGCCACTTCTCATACTTCATAGCACTTGTTCTCTGCTGTAGTGTGGGCACGGCTTTAAGGAATGCCTCGTGTTGCGCCCAAATGATGGGCGATCCCCCATTTTCAGGTTTTTTGGAACAAAATGGGGTATGTGTGTGTAAGAGAGAAAGGACTGGGGCTGATGCCGAGAGAGAAAGAGAAACTGGGGGTAGGTGGCCCTGGGAGAGAAACATAGAAACTGGGCGCGTCAGAAGGGGTCTCCCGGGCCATCTAGTCTGACCCCCAGCTCCAGCTGGCTCCACTCATGACATGCACATCAGAAATGATGTGCATGGTGAGACAGGAAATGTTGAGAATGCCAGCTCTGGGCCTCACTGGTTTGCCTTCTGCGAAATAGGTACCATGTGTGCTCCCTGGGGCTGAATTTGTGGCTTGGCATTGGGGAACCAGCCTAGCCCCTTGGCACTCCCTCCTCTCTTGGCCAAGTGTTTGTCCTTTGTGACTAGCCACCCCACAGCATAACCCTTGGACAAAGATAACAATAAAGACATACAAAGCTACAGGTAGAGAGCGGCACAGTTCAAAATTAGAGCAAGTAAAATATTCCAGACAGCAAAATGCTTAAAAATTATTGTGTGAATAAGACAATGGTTTTGTCCCATGCTTGATTTCAAAGTTGGCACCAGATGTACTTCACTGGGGAAGGTATTCTATAGTTGGGGTGATATTACATGGAACTCCCCCCGCTCACTCATCACTCATTTGTTTAGATGTGGACCAATCAGTAGTCCACAACTCCAGAAATCAAGCAAGAGAGGAATTTAAGTCAAAGAAAAGATTCTGTAATGCATATTCATGACATTGAACTGAGTAAAGTTGGAAAGCCAAAGTCCTGAAGCTTCCTGTGGTTGTCTAGAGAAGGAAGAGGGACCCATTGTCAGGAACCCTGACACAGCACCCCCTGGTGACATGATGGTGACTTGCAGCATGGTTCACTTGGCAAGGATCTCTGTACATGGATTAGACCTGTAGGCCCTGGAAGGACCCGAGGGATGTGTGAGGAATCCATTTGGGGTGAGAATCCACTGGACTCCTTGGCTCCCTAGACTCCTGTCTGCTTTGCAGTGGCCAGAGTCAGAGTTTTTGGCAACTGCATCCACCATTTGCAGGATGTGCAAGTGGTGCCCCTTTCCCCTACAAGGGTGATTAAGGATAGGCTGGACATGCACATTTTAGGCATGAGTGGAGCCGGGGGTCAGACTAGCTGGCCCAGGAGGCCCCTTCTGACTCACACTGTTTCTATGGGGAAGAAGGTTGGTTGCTGGGAATGGTGCCAGGCATTCTGCATCCTGCAGCTTCTCCTGCCGGGGAAGCTTGCTGGTTGCACAACTGGGGGTCCACGAGTGTTCACAGCCTTCCTGTTGGCTTGGCTCAACTTGCAGGACCAAGCCACGCACAAGAGGAAGTCTGCAGGTATTAGAAGGGCAGATTCCCAAAGGAAAGGGTTTGCCCCAACCCTAGCAGAAGCCGCATCAAGCAGGCTACCATCATTACATCCCCAAAGATCTGGCAGCAAGTGTAACTGTGATCAAACCCCTGCTGAAGGCCCACATGCAGTAGCAGCTACTGGCAAAGACCCTCTGGAATTGTTCTTCCTTTTCATCCTTGCAAGCTGCTCATTCATCTGCTTCTCTCTCCAACCCAGATTAGTCTGTTGGTGGTGAGGAGGAGGAGCAGATGCCACTTGCCTGCGCGCTCCCTGGCCCACTGCCCAACAAGCAAGCAAGTGGAGAGTGATGAAGAACTGGTGACTAGCTGGTGAGACTAGGGTGGTGTGCATGGACCCTGGAGGATGTCTTGGCCAAGGGGGCTCAAAAATACAGAGTCAGCTCTGCACAGCCTCCAATTTAAGGCTGGTTTGAGAATTGAAGAGGGAAGCCCCATGAGTGCTCCTTGCCCTGTCTCTGCTGGGATGCTGGCAGTTAACTGTTATTGTGACATAAAATGTATGCTTTGAGCTTTTGCTTGATAGAAATGAAGAGTCTTGGGCCTAGTCACAAAAGTAACTTGGACTCTGTAGGTACCAAGTTTTAGTTTTTCCTTTCTGGAAGAGCATGTTTACCTGTTGAGGCTGAAGCATCCTATAAATATATAATTCATCTCACAGGTTTGATGAGCTGTTCTTCTCCTATATGACCTTGATTTGTAGCAAGTTGAGGGAATTACAATGTTCAACCATATTTCCTAAATTTTTGTTTCTGTTTATAGGGCTGCTTTTGGGCTGCTTGACTCCAGAGCTTTTCTTTCTCTCCAGAAAGAGACAACCTCTTGGCTTCACAGACAGCAAAGCAATTATAAATTCCTCAGACTCTAATTAAAAACCAGATAGGTTTCCAAAACACTATTAAAGACACACTAGGGGAATAAGGATTTCAATTCATTGTCATGAATATCAAGCTTGTTTCCTTATTAGCTGCAGAGCAATGAAGAGTAAATGTTCCATAGGCAAAGCTTTCTGTTTAACAATGCTAAAAATGTGTCTCAACAGGAAAATGGTGTTTGCAATTTGTGCTTTTTTTCTGTTGAAATATTTCTGCAGCAAATGAATCTGCACTAATGAGAAATTCTTCCTATTAGGGGAACCCTAATTTGCAGCAAGTAGCAGATGTGTCATGGTTTAGGTTCTTCTTTTCACTCTTAGGATTTCATCATCCATTTACTTTCACTTTTAGTTTTGAGCTGATTTCTTACACCAGAAGCCTAAATGGAACTGTCCATCCCATCTAGGAAATATGTTTACATTCCATTCATGTGTCTCCCCCGTCCCCACCTCAGACCCAATATTGTAGACAAGGGATCAGCCCCAAGTTACATTACCCCAACGAGTTCTAGTCAGCTACTTTCCAAACCATGATGTGTGTGCAGAGGATCTGGTGGCTGACGATGGGCTGTACTATGAGAATTGCTGGTAGTCCTAAACCCAACAGCCTTGCTTCACTTTAATCCCAAATGTACTATAATACAGTCTCATGTTCTCGATAACTCCTGTTTTACCAAACTTTCTGGAGAATTCTGAACTCCATCAACCTTGCACTATCCATGACAGTATTTATATGATCACACTCAAAAATAATACCGAGGTGTCAAAAATAATACTGAGTCTTTCATGATCCTAGGGTCCTTTTGTGTCCTGCATTATTATTATTCATTCTTCCTCTTGCAAGGAACTTAAGGCAGTTTACACAGGTCTTCTCCTTTCCATATTATCTGTATAACAACAACCCTGTGGGATAGGTTAGGGTGAGAATGAGTTACTAGCTGAAAGTCACCCAATGAGCTCCACGGCTGAGTGGGGACTAGAAGTCAGCTCTCCTGTGCCCCAATCCAGCACTCTAATCACTATACTAAAGTGGTTTTCTTTACAGGGGATAACTATTTCAAGGTATTGTTTATCCAAAGGGCTGTTCAGTTGAATTCTGGTTTAAATTTCAAGGCATCCTTGAAATTGCTCACCAGTAGTTGCCACCTGGCAAAGTATGCATGTAAGTCACCTGGTTTCAGTCTTCCCTCTTTTAGTGAGATATATTTTTATAATATAACTGATAGCAATTATTTCTGTATTTGCATACAGACACATAAATTAGCATATGGCATGCTGCATCCTCTTTGGCAATGAATAGGTGGCTAGTCTAAATTTAAATCCACCCCTGTGTTCAGTAGACAAATCACAATTCCTAAGGAGAGTTTGTTGGCCTATTTCTAAAATAATTAATGTAATTTAAGGTGCAATCCAAAGAGGCTGCCTATAACCTTCGGGACTCAGAGGATTACAGGAATCCTGTGCAGAGGAAGAAATTGCTCTTGTACTCATCCTGCTCAGCCTTACGGGAGGTTTTAGCCTTCTGACTGCTGTTGTTTCAGATGGAGAAGGAGCACAGCTAAGATGCGATGCATCCCCTCCTTTCCCTCAGGCTCTGCCCTGTGCCTAATTTTACAGCTAGAAAATACATTAGCAGTGGATCAATGGAAACAGCTTTTGCATCTAGTTAAACTGTTGTGCCCCGAAGGACAGACAAAATTTCTCCCTCTCCCCAGCCCCCTCTCTCCCTTTTGGTCCAAATATTGTAGTCCAAATATTTTAAGTACTTTAAGAGCCTCTCAGTGAGGCTCTCATGACTCAAGAACAGTTAAGAAGTTTTAAGAAAATGGCCTGCTGTCTTATTTTAATAAGGGAAAACATCCTATTGCTTATAGCCAGTTATTAAAACCAGAAGAACTGATTCAGGGAAGGTCAGCTCACAACTGCTGCCTCTGATTAGTATTTCATGCTTGATTTTATCTGTCCCACCAATGCATTTCCTGTCCTAGCCCCCATGACACAACGCCCCCTCTTTCTTAAAGCCAAGAGCTCCTGGGAGGTGTGCGTGTGAGGGGGAGAATCAACACAGTGACCCCCCCCCCCCCGGGACTAAATCATGTGCTTTCTGCTCTCTGGTTTCTAGATTGCAGTTCCTGTGCAGCCAGCAGAATTTGATTAGGGTCCTGTGAATGGGTGGAGAACATAGTCCTGTACTGTGGTTGAAACAGAGGGCCTGTGGCCCTGATTACAGCCTGGAAAGAAGACCACTGGGAGCCCCGACATAGGCCACTGCAAGGGCAGAGCAACGAGTTAAATTATATGTTGCCACCCAAAACATGCAGCGTTCCCCACATCCTTCTGTCACACTGGTCCAGCTTCTTCTGCCTTCTATCATCACATTCCCCATCCCCCCCCCATCTGTTTTTGGCAAGGGTAAGAAAGCATGCATGAGGAAACAGGGTCAGTTAGACTAAATTTTATAGATGGGGAGGTGATAGCCCAGAAAGCCATGTAGTTCTGACTAAACTTTCAAAGGAAACAGGAGATTCAAATAGGTTAGCTGGATAGATAGCTAGAGAGACAGAACTATACATTTGTGTATGTAATACCTGTATAATCAAGGCTACAGCACAGTGTTGTCTCCTCATTGAAAAGCAATTTTGAAATTTTGTTTTCAAATAATCAAATGTGTTGTTTGTCCTGCTCTTCTTGGGACAGTTGACAAAATAAGAATTTGGAGTTGAATCTAACACTGTACAAGCAGAACTCCTTAGGCAATGGGCTTCCCCTTCCAAGCTATGATGCTCTCACAAATCTGTTCTGTGGGGTCCTCCAACTCTCCAGAGCAGATTAGGGGCAAATGGGGTGGAGGTGGGGATGCCTCCCACCAGCAGTTTCTGTTTCACTGGCAGGTAGATGGCCAGCACTATAGGGAAAATGATGCCAAGTAAATCAGTGGACAAGAACAAGGAAACTGAAAGAGTTTAAAAACAAAATTAAAAACCCAGCAAACAAACTCATCACAAGATCCATTAAAATCCTGGGAAAATAAGTAAGGTCTTTGCTTGGTACCAGAGAACATCATAGTAGGTGCCAGGCATGCCTTGCTGAGAGGAGCATATCATAAGTGGGACAGCACAACAAGAAACATAGACAGATACAAAGCTTTTAGCTTGGCCCTGTATCACTATTCAGCTCAGCCTAAGGACATGGCAGTAAGCAGCCTGTGACAACCAATTATCATTCAAGAAGGATGTGGGCAGTGGAATCACATATTGCACAATGCAGGTCAAATCTGTCTATCAGGATGACTTTCTTCACAGGGACACCTGTGTGGGTAGGGTTGTACAACTCAGGACCATCTACGTTTTACAAATATTTAGTCTTAACTTCATTCCACCCAATGTCTGCCTCATCCTGCATGTTTTTCTTTAAAAACCTGCACATCAATTCAGCTTTTTTCCACATGCAGCTTTCTGTAGTGTGTGTGTGTGTGTGTGTGTGTGTGTATTGTATGTCTCTTTTCCTAATGTATACATTTTGTACATATCTTTCCTTAATATAAATATTTTCATATTCAGTGTTTGACCTGAGAATAGTATTGCAAAATTCAGGGGGGTGAGAAGTCTGAAGGACAGTGGCTTTTTGATCTGCACATTAGGCCAGGAAGGACAAATTAGGATGGTTCACTGAAAACTGCAGACCAAACACAGTGCTCTTGAATCCCTAGTTGCAAGTCATCCTTATGGAAGAGAAAAAGTAGGAAAGTTAACATGACAGCTGCTTTTTTTTACCCTCTGGGCAAAAGAACTGTTGGTTTGCAGAAAGCGTGTTCGAGGCAAATTCCCATTCTTGTCTGGCTGCAGCATAAGGAACCGACTCCAGCATCGTTGTACCTCTGGCAATGCCACTATCCAGGAAAAGAAGAAAATAAAACTGAAGAAAACTCAAAGATTGTCTAAAAGTCTTTCCCTGGCTTTATATTTTCTCTGTTAAAATATAAAGAATATAATGAACAAACAATCAATGCAATACAAAATTTGGGAGCAGTATGAAAATGGAGGCATCAAAATCTGATTAACATTCAAAACTTACTGGTGGATAATAACGTGATTTCATATGAAATCAAGCAGAATATTTCACGCCTCCTATTTTTCAATATTTTAAAATTCAGCACGTACTAATGCAACCTATGATTAAACATTCACAAATCCCTGAAAAGACAAAATGTTGTGGGGGAAAAATGGTTTCATGATGCTGATCAAATAGCTGTGATTTACTGTAGCTCCCTGTTGCTAATATAGCTAGAGGCACACCTAGATTTGCTATCCTCTGAAACAGTCGCGAGGGGACTTGGTGCTGACAACGGATCCATATTCCTAAAAACTTTTCAACTAGTATATTTAAATTCTTTAAAAAAAACTTAAAAGGAAGGAGTGATGTAAGAATTGATGTTGAGTCTCATTTGCTCCATAAATTAAAATGCATGGTTTAAAAATGTAAAGAGCAACTGGGGAGCAGGTGTGAAGGAACATCATAGAAACCAAGTAAGTCATAAGGGGCCTGCCTGGCCATCTAGTCTGATCCTCGACTCCAGCCGGCTCCACTCATATAATCCCCAACAGGTGGCTGTCTAATCTTTCCTTGAACACCCTCACTGATGGGGCCGCAACCACTTCCCTTGGAAGCCCATTCCCAGAGCTGCCAACCTCTCTTCTCTATCTAGGGTTTCCAGAGCTTTCCCAATTATGAACCTTTCCATTGTCTTTCCCAGAATATCAGAACGAAACATCAGAACAAAAGGGGGTGAGAGGTACAAGTTTCTGCTTGGGGCGGTAACCATTGTCCAGCCTGAGGACCAAATTATATCCTGGAGAAGCTCTTGGAGACTACGTTCTACTGCTGGCCAGAGCCAAAGACAAAAGGTGCAAGAGCAAAAACACCAGCTTATTCAGCAAAAACATTAGCTGGTATACTTCCTGCTGGTAACTTGGCCATGAAATTTTGATGACTTTTATGGAAACTATTTTCTATACCAAAAAGCAGTATTGAAATACTCCGAAAAACAAATTGGTTGTTTCTAACTCTCTCTTTTCTGTACAGCATGTTTGATCACTCTCTGAATTCTCAAGAGATTACTTAGCCTTGCAGACAGTGGCCCAGGGGTGTGTACGTATGTGTATTTGCTACCAAACTAGAGGCAACCTCAACTTTATCATCAAAGCCTTAAAGCCTTATGGAGGGAAGGTAACCCCATACTTAGGTTTTACGTACAAACTCCACAAAGAAGCATAGCACTGAGGCATGGAACATCTTTTGACAACTGAACATTTTTAAGCCACAACTTTATTAGAATTAGGTAGACCTACTGGGTAAACCCAGACAAAATTACTCTGAGACCTGCTCCTGAACTACATGCAGGCCAAGTCTGTTGCATCCATGTACCAACCATTTTGTGTTCACTTTAAGCAATGCCCCATTTAATTTTTAAATATAAGTAAGTGTCTTGAAGCAGCAACGTAGTTTTGGCATCACTTTGATCTTTCAGTACCCTGGGGGCAGGAGGGGTAGACAAAATATTTCATAACCTTCCCGGTTTAGTGATTCAGATTCTTATATTTGACACCAGTGAAGTACATCTGCAATGAACAGTGCCAAAAAGAAATAAGGCCATACCATAGCTTGGCGTCATGTTGGCCACATGATTCAACAGTATTCATTCTCTTCCTGTCCCCAGGATAAGGAGGAGGGCAGCTGAGTGCATAGATTGATTGTCAAAATTCCACTAACACTCTGGCCATGCTTTGAGGCACCAATTCAAGAGGTGGAAGGGGGCATGGTAAGATATGCAGCAAGGCTGAAAGGGCTGCTCTTACATATAGTCAAGTATAAATCGCAAAGCCCAAGTATATTTTAAGAGCTTGGTCTGAGTACCATCTCATCTCTTATATTTTCCCAGTGTTTAGGAACTGCTAATGCTGGCATTTTAAATCTGGAGCAGCATTGCTTTTGTTGTTGATATTTGACCTATATAATGTGGCTGTTTTGGTCTGTTTGGTGTTAGTTTGTATGCTTTAGGTAATAACTTTCCATTTTTATTGTCCTTTTAATATGTTTTCCTAGTTTCTCAGGACTATTGTTGAAGGTGTGGGGTGTACACGATGTAAACTATACAGTCACATAATTGGTTGTATAGAAATATGTCATTCTGCCAGCAGGAGGGAACTGCTGTAGAATCAACTTCCTCCTCTGCTGCAGCCTTCCCCTCGCCCCCATGCCACCCCCCAAATCTGCTCCAAAGGGTTGGGGGGGGCCCTAGAGCAGATCTGGAGTACATGTGAAGGTGAGAGGGTTAGACCCAACTCATGCTATCCCTTCACCCACCTGGTGCCTTCTGGATGTGTTGGACTACAACCCCATCATCCCCAGTCAGCATGCTTTCTCACGGCTCTCCTATACCATGTTTCTGGTCCTTTCCAATTCACAAATTGTTTAGAGAACTTTCTACCCAGTTGGGAAAGACTTCTTGTTTTGCAGTTTAAAAGCTAGTAGGTTCCCTTCTTTGTGAAGAGTTGACAAGGCATGCCAGAAAGTATCTGCAAAGCTAAATGATTCGAAAAGGCATTATTGTGACCTCGTGTTTGGCATGCGCAACTGCTTCTCTCAGAAAGATGCATAATTGCGATCAGCTTGCTGAGGGGGCAAATTCAACACCCAGCAAGCAGTACATGCAGTGCCTTGCTGTTTCAGCCGAGCTATCGGCTGTAGCTGTACTCCAAGCACCAACAAGCCCCAGATTCAGAAAAACTGGTTGCGGAGGGCAAGAAGCTGCAAGGCTGAAAAGGTCACTGGAGCTCAAACCAGTGCCTCGGTGGTTGTTCAACGTGGAAGGAAAAATTGGAAAGATTTTGTCTTGAAAGGCAGGGTCAAAATAAAATAAAATATTACCATCAAATGAGTAACAAAGCGAGTGTACAGCAATTGAACTATAGTGATAAACAAAAGAAGAAAATACAGTTTCTTAATGACTATGCTACCCTATATTCTGTCCCACCTTCTCATCAAACCTGTAGGTCAGGCAGGCAGTAAGAGCTTCTCTACAAGAGGGATTTAACTGGTTGCTTTACTGAGGCCTCCTCCAGATTCATTGCTAACGGAAAGACGCATCCTTTACATGGGTTTCCATGAAGTTTATATTTCTCTGGTTTTCTATACATTCTTTTAACCAAGGATAAGATGGTGCTATACTGTAGCTCCGCTATATGGGTTTGCTGCAAGACAAGAGGCTTTTGTTCCAATCTGTCACAATTCGTTTAATAGCAGATTTCTTTGTTCCAAGAATAAAATAAAATAAAAATTAGTCTACGGAAAAGTCTGGAAAACGCAGGAGATGGTCTGGAGGACAATGAGGTAATGAAAAAGGCCCACAAACTTCCTCAAGAAAGAGATCAGGAATGCACAATGGAGAAGCCCTCAGGTAGAGACGCCCCAAATCTCTCGGATCTTTTAAATTCGCCTGCAACTGAATCAGCATTGTGAGGCCCAGGCCTAGACACTGTCACCTGGCTGTACAGTGTTGCTCACACTTTGTGCATCCAAATCCTCTCTGGTTATCTGCTATAGGATGCAGAAGAAATGGGATGGCTCCTTACAAGTGCCACACCATTGAAAGGGTTAAGGAAAAGTGTTCAGCAACTAGCAGTATGGACACAAATAGCACTTTTTTCATTAGATGCAAGGAGAGAACGGTAGGGTACAAGCTATGCACTCTGTAGCGGCTGATACATTAAAAGTGAGGTTCTTACTTTTACAGGTCTCCGCATGGATGGTAATCCAGTCAGCTTGAGAAGGATCCGTAATTTCACTAAGGATCTGACCATCATTCTTGTGAAAATGACTTGCATAAATTCCCATGGTTCAAGCAAATCCCACAACCTAACAGACTGAAATAAAGCTAGTTATACACAACTATACATATCAGAGCATGCGGGGAGGGGGAACCAGCCTTAGTGTCATCTCACAACATGTATCATCTCCTTGCCACATCAAGAGGTTCACCTGAACCACTCTGCACATTCAAGGAATGCATAAAGGGCATGCGATGAGTACATGAAGGGTGGCTGTGAATTGCTGAGCTCTGTTCACCACTGGAATGGCACACTTCTCCTCTCCATTGTCAATCATCCAGTGAACATTTGTAAAAATGGGTTCTGCACATAACACAGTTCTCAAGCGATTTGCTTTGCACATTCACTTTTTACTCTGTGCCTGAGCACAAGGAAAACACTGGAATTTGTCTGGACAGTGGTTGTACATTGCCCCATCTCTGAGCTGTTGTGTTGCCCCTTCCTCTGCTTTGTCATGATGGATAAGAACATTGTTATGCCCTCTACTTATTTCTCTTAATAATGAGAACATTAAAGTGTGTTTTTCTCTGATTTTTCTACTTGCAGTGCTTTTGTGTAGAAGGTCTATTCTCTCTCTCTCTCTCTCTCTCTCTCTCTCTCTCTCTCTCTCTCTCACACACACACACACACACACACACACACACACACACACACAGGTTGAACACTGGTCAGGTTTACAGCTTAACATTTCAATGTCCCAACACTGATTGCTCCTGCATCAGTTCCATGAAGAATGGAAGAAGACTATGCAGAAGGGGATACAAGCCAGGACACCAAAATGCTGCTACAAATTCAGTCCTCCTGCCCTGAGTCCAGTGGCTACCAAGACCATGTCCCACACTAACCAAATAAGCCTATTCCTGAGGAGGAAGGGAACTCCACTTTTCAAAAGGCTCCTTTCCCCACCCCGGCCCATCCTTGGAAAGATCTCTGCTTAGCGAAGCAAGGCATTTGGCTGCCCTGTCAGAGTCAGCCTGTTTATTGCCCGTACTCCAAATGCTTTCCTCTCTTGACCAAAACCAAATCTCATAACCAAGAATGACAGGCCTTCTTGAAAGAGATCCTTGAAAGGTCAATGACCAACCCCAACCCCATAACAGTATTTGTTTTCTCTCTCTCTCTCTCTCTCTCTGTGTGTATGAGAGAGAGAGAAGATTTCACGTGTAATATTCCAGTAATCTTTTTCAATTATGTGAGATGGGTCAGTATTATTATTCCCACAAAGCTCACTGGGGGCTAGAGTTCAGACAGAGATTGAATCATAAACTTGGAAGATGCTTTACACATCATTCCTCCCCTGTTCACTCTTAGCCTTCTAATGCCTTTTTATTCAAATGTTATTTTAATTGTTGATATTATTTATTTATTTTATTCTTTGGCCAGGGCGACTTAATTTATACTGTTAAATTATATTGTTTTATATTATGTTATTTATTTATGATTGTGAGCCGCCCCAAGGCTTCGGCAAATGGGGCAGCATAGAAGTTCCCTAAATAAATAAATAATGCAGGATGCGAGCACAGCATCCCTGACCTAAGCAGCCGGCCATCTTGCCTCTGCTGAAAGAGCCCTGACAAAGGAAAGCCCAGCACCTGCCAAGGTAGAAGGCTGGGCAGAAGGATGTTCCCCTGATGTCCAGCCAATATTGACTCCATTGTGGTTTTCACTGCTGATTCTAGTCTTTCCTTCTAAAGCAACAGGAAACAGGCCTGCTCCATCTTCTGTGCTACAATTCTTCAGGTACTTGAAGAAAGCAATCATGTTCCCAATGAACTTTCTCTTGCCCAGTGGGTTGCTCAGTGGGTGCGTGCTTAGGGTGGTGTTTCAGTCCTGAACTCAGCTCACAGTCTGCTGCAGCAAAATTCATCCTTTTAAAAATGGTTGAGTTGCACTGTTGCATCCATGCATGTATTATTAATGTTACTTTGCAATCCTGTCTCAAGCTTTCCCGACTGTAAAGGGCAAGCAAGGGCTGCAGTCCAAAGCAGATCTGTTAAAATGGAGAGAGCTGAACTGCAAGGCTATGCACATAGTCCTATTGAATTTAGTAGAACCTAGGCATGGCTTTAAATATCTTTTGCCATATATTAAATAGAGCTTTGGTATTGGGTGGTACACGTGAGAGAGAGAGAGAGAGAATTTCTATTCTATTTCAAGCCTGATATGGGCTACTCGGTTTAAACTGTAGTGAAAGTCAGCTAGCAAGAAAGAATTCTTGGCTAAATGGGCAAGTTGGGGCTTGCTCACAGTAAACACAACAATATCCACCAGCCTTTGTAAGAAACTCTTTAAGAAACTTTAAGATTTCTAAAGTGATTTCCTAGTATCGCTCATTTAGACAGTTTCCTTCCCCTAATAAATCCATTTAACAAAGTCAGTAACAGCTTTTGAGCTTGGAGGGGTACAGAAGCTAAGCAGGGAGATTAGAAAACCCCATTATTATCTGTGGGCTGAGGAAGACAGCGTTGCCTTGCTCTCAGGCCTTTTCTTGAAGGCTGATATAGGAGGGGCTGCTGGAGCTGGCCAAGGTTAGAGCTCTCCCCCAGCGAAAACTCCAACTTCTTCCTAGGAGTTTTCATGGGGGAGGAGTGGAGAAAGAGTTTTGCGATTCTGGGAGGAACTGGGACTCGTCAGTCCTAATCTAGCCCTGTTTGAGATACTGTCCCTGGACAGGAAACCGGTACTTTTCAGACGAAGCAGCCCATTCTCGGTGTAAACCTAGCAGGGGATCCAACAGATAAGAAATAGTTGCAGTGCACTTACCGCGTTTTCGTTCCTCCTTGCTCCCTCTTCCTCCCTCCCCTTAACGAGTGCTGTTGCAAGCTGCTGTATCCAGGAGATACAGCCTCCCAGTTGTGTTGTCGCGCCTGGCCTTGCCCTGGTACAGTCCATGCATGTTGACACAGTGACAGTGTACAGCTCTTTCTCCCAGTGTGCAGCAGAAGCCTTCGGCTGAGTTTGGAGGAGGTTGTGCAATTTCTGTGGACAGGGGCTGAAAATCAGGGAAGAGGCCTCAGTGAACCGGAAGGAGGGTTCAGCCTAATCAATTCTGCTTTCTGCTGTGGATTGCTAAGAGAAACACACGACCAGCAAGTCTGCATGCCTAAGGAAATGGCTCCTAAACATGCTCAGATGAATTCTCTTTTAGGATGACTTCATACATTGTTCAATGTACAGCTTTTCCAAACCTGATGTCCTCTGGGTGTGGCAGACTACAGCTGCCATCATTCCCAACCAACATGGTAGCCAACGATGGGAGCTGTGGTCCAACACATCTGGAAGGGCCCAGGTTTGGGAAGGGTGTTCTAAGTCTTTGAGAAAATGTCTGGGGCTGAGACCTGGCAAGGCTTGACAATCAAGGGCCGACAATCCTTTCACCCTGCAAAATTATGAACAGTTCAGTCATTCACAAAGTTGTCGTCCATGGGTCTCTAGCAATATTATTGTACAGTATTTTAATGATTAAATACAGAGCTTGAGATCTGATTACAAATCCCTAGTGGGCTTTAAAGTTTCTTGAAACCCTGCAAATCAATTTGAGCTTTCAGGGTGGAGTTGACAGACTAAGTCAAACATTGTGTAAACTCCCCACAAATTCTTTCTTTAATGGCCCTCTTTGTAACTCTGAAAAATACATTGACTTGTAATTGCTTTTTAGGAAAAGATTTTTGCACTCAAAAACCCATTTCTGGAATTTTAGCACTGATCAAAGAATGCTTATTTTGGACATAAAATTCTGCCTACTCTGAAGAAGCACCATCCAGAATATCTACTTCAGAGAAAGTTTCCAAAATAAGCTCATAAAAATTATAAACAGATGGCAGTACTACCTGACACAAATTAAGCTTTACGCATAACACCATCCATAGATTCGTAAAGCTTCCAGGACACGGTGTACGCTCCATGCAAGCACTTACTCTGCCATTAGAACAGTGTGAGGGGATGGCAAGGACGAGTTAGCCACTTCTGCCCACTCAGTGGCATGGCCATCATCTCCCTCACTGCCCTCCATGGACTGGAGGGCAGTCAACATTCTAACACCAAAGCAAACAAAATTTTACATCGTGCAGGGATCTGTTTCAAGTAACAAGGTACTTGCAGCTCTGATCTGCTCTTTTGGTCTCCACCCCTCAGGGCTATGGAAGGCTAGCCAGCATGGGTGCAGAGGGTACTTAATGTTTCATTTTATGAAGGAGTGTTGCCTGGCATTTCAAAGGAGGTGCTAGTGAAGCTTGAAGAGTCCCACTCGGGATCCAAGAAGCACTGTTGGAACTATCGAGATCTGTGGTTTTGAAGGTGTTGCAGGAGACCACTAGCTGTCTTTGGTCTCTAGGCTCTGGAGCACGCTAATCTTGCCAGGCCCTTGTGTTTATTAGCGCCTCTTGCTTGGACCGCAGGACTCGGCTGGGATCCACGCTGGAGGAAACGGCTGGGTATCCTGAACACAAGCAGGATGCGCCTCTCTTCATTTGCAGTCATTTCTAGATTGGATTTCAGGGTGATGCGGCATCCCAAGGACAAACCTTGAGCGTGCCTACGAGCTACCTAGCAACCCTTCTCGTTTTCCCTTCAGCCTGCAGGATGCTGCACACACATGGCTGCAGCAATGCAAGCCTTTCAAGCAGCAGGGCAGCACTAGTAGAAGAACGCACAGTGGTCAGCAAAGAAGAGGCAAACCAGAAGAGCGGCTTAGAACACAACCAGATTTGCACACTTAATCAATGCAAGTCTCCTTGTTAAATTTCAGAAGAACAGCATTCTTGAGTAAACTTAGTGCAAAGAGCTCAGAGTTCAGTCTGAGTTGCAGAGTTGCATTCCAAGGCTATTAGGTTGTTCTGAAGGGAGCCCCTCTGAAACCTAAAGGGAGGTGCAGCTAGGAAATTGTAGAACCTGGGCTTAATGGTGGTGGTTGTCATTCTTTCAAATGTTTTTTCCCCCACTCACCCTCAACTGCCTCTCCTCTACAGCTGCTTCTGCATTAGTATGTTTGCCAATACAGCAGGAGGGGAAGATACTCTGAGTACAAGCCCTTTGCATTTTAAGCTCATGTATGTCATGGTGCTACCATGACCATAGGAAAATAATGGGACTTGCTCCTGGGACCTTGATACCCTAAGCACCTGCGACATTCTGGGTGGTCATTTGCCTCCCCCAAACTTTGCACCACTGAAGTCAAAACATGCCATTCTGCATTAGCTGGACTTCATCTTTTCCACACTGCTGAATGAATGAAGTAACAGTGCCCTCTCTTCATCTCTGTGTACTCACATGTGGGTATTTTTTAATTTATTTTAAAACTTAGGCCACTGAATAACCTGACAGGGCTCTCTGTAGTATGATATGGTATGCATATATATTATATGATATGAATATATATCCAAGTAGTGAGGCAGTTAATGTTCAGTTTTTGAAAATATTAATTTCTCCCAGAATGAAACTTCCAGGCTGGCTGCAAGTTGAACCCAAATGACTGCAACTTTTGGATCCATTTCCTAATCATTTGGACTCCTCAGAACCCCTATCACTGCTGCAAGTTGTCTGCTCTGTTCTTGCGGAAACTTGCCTTGGGATGGTGAGGAGAAGGAACTGCTGCAACAGCTTTCATCAGACACTGGTGCAATTGTATTGTGGTTACCAAGACGCTGGGAAATGCAGTTTCTCAAAGCTTTTGGAGCTTTATTAAAGCCGCAGAAAGCCCAGGGATTTTTGTCCCTGGGTTGCTATTGCTGCAGCATCTGTGGACCCATGCTGGCAACCTGCTTTCTAACTGAGATGATTCAGGAAAACAGAAGGGGGAGTGGTGGCTAAAGAGAAGATGGGGTGGCCCCAGGCCTTGACATGTTCCCAGCCGTGGAGGAACTCACTAAGGGCTAAGCAAAGTCTCTTTGCATGGCTCCCAATTATATCATTAGGAGCTCAGCAAGACCTGGAGCTCAGAATGAGCACAGTCTTGGAGTTCTCACATCACTCGGTACAAGCCACTCATCAGTTCCCAAAGGCAAAACCTCGGTTATGTATTAGCTAACTGAATTTAATTATACTTCTTTTAAAAAGAAGAAGCTGCAGTCAACACCCAGTGGTACATGGGAGTGTTCATAGAAGAGCCTACCAAGCACAATTGCCTGTTAGGGGTGCTGCACAATGCAGTGCAATTCTCCTTGGAAACAAGCTCCATTACGCTCAGGCCCCTTAGTACAGGACAGGCAACCAGATGTGCCATCCAGATGTGTTGGACAGCAACTCCCATAAGCCCCAGCCATCAGCTCTGAATTATGGGAGGTGAGGTCCAAAACATCTGGCAGTCACTAATCTTCCTATTTCTTCCCTAGTAAATGTGTTTAGGGTTGCAGCTTAAAACATGAGCATCCTAGGATGGGGTTTGGGATGGAGGGACTTCCAGTGCACAGTCCTTCCCTTATGCAGCCCATGGGCATTTTCCATCCAGACTGCAAAGACTTGGGCTCTCTCCGTGGGCCTTCTGCAAGGCTTGTGCAGAGGCCTGGAGGATGCTGGGAGGATGGAGGAGGTTCATTGACCAAGAGCCCATTACTCTGCTTGTGCGATGCAAAGCCAGTCCCCAGCCAACATGCCAGGTGGGTGTCGTTCAGCCCTTGGAGGGCTGGGGCAAGGGGCAGCTCCCCACCAGGAATCAGTTTCCATGCCTGCCATGGGGTTACAAGGCAGGAGGCAGTGAGCACCATGGGATGGCTGCCTCAGCTTAACAAAACTGCAGAGCCCCCACTTTGTCGTTCGCCAAAGGCCCAAACAGAGCAAATATCTAATTTTGAAAGTACCTACTTTCCCAGTCCTGCCTTGGACTGATAATACACACACCCCTGCATGAAAAGGACAGAACCCACATCCCCAGGTAGAGCCCAATGAGTTGCAGTCACAGGTAGGAGAATCATCCTGGCTGGTTCATTGCAAAAATAATAGTTGGACTGTTCTCTCTCTCTCTCTCTCTCTCTCTCTGGGGTAGAGAAGAAAAAAACTACCTCCTGGGCCACTCTTGACTTTACTCTTTAAAACGTAGCATTTAAAGCAGGCAAGGGGAACCCGGTGCCGTCCCAATAGTTCTGGACTACAGTTCCCATTAGCCCCAGCCAACATGGCCAATCATCAGGAATTATGGGGACTGTTATCCTACAATATATAGAGGGCTAAAGATTTCTCACCCACTATTTAAGTGCCCCCACAGTAGCATTTAAAAGCTGTAAGTGACAGTAATTTTGACTGTTGCTCTCTAATAGCTTGTAGAGTTTTATAATTGATTTAAGGCAGATCTTGGCACCAATCTGCAAAAATAAACAACTCCCTCCCACCATCCAACCCTGCCTTTATGTCGGCAATCTTTTCAATTAACCAAGCAACTTAATTAGCAGGCACCACAAATTGCTCTGAACGGTAGGCAGTGTGCTGTTGACCATATGAGGTCTCCTGTTAAACTGCAGGCAGGGAGATTGCACAGCTATGGCCATCCAGAGCATGGCAAACTGCTCTGCTTGAGACCCAGCAGGAAAACAAAAAGGCTCTTCTTTTGCAGTGTGGCTGGAGGTGCTCATCAACATGCTTCTGGGGGGAGGGTCTATGGGTGGGGTTCCTTTTGCAGAGAGCCAGGGCAATCAAGTGATGAGGAACGCTTTGCACTCCTTGAACCTTTCCTGTCCCCTGTCAGAGTGAATGGCAGAGTGAAGGGGCCACATCTGAGGAATCCACTGGCTTTTGACCTCCAAGTGGCAGCCCCCGTGGCCTTTGCTCCAAGGATCCTATTGTCCAGGGCAGGGATGGGGAACAGGCAGCCCTTCAGTGGTTAAGGGATTCTGATATATATTATCCCAGACCATTCTGGTTCAACTGATGGGATCTGTAGTCTAATAACATCAAGAAGACCACAGTTCCCTCACCCCAGTCAGGGTACCCTCTCCACTGTGTACCTAATTGTAGCTGATTTATGTGGGGCTGATCTTGAAGACGGTCTAGATACTTCAGTTGGTGCAGAATAGAGCATCCAGGATGTTAACAGGGACCAGCACATATGCACATATAACACCAGTCCTTTATCATCTACACTGGCTATCAATTGAAATCTGGGCCCAATTTAAGGTATTGGTGATGGTCTATAAAGCCCTAAATGGTGTAGGACCTGGATATCTGAAGGAGCATCTCCTTCTCTATGTGTCCGCCCATGCCTAACATCTGGATCAGAGGTCCTTCTTCGGGAGTCCTCTTTGAAGGAGATCAGGAGAGTGGCTACCTGAAGAAGGGCCTTCTCTTCATTGGCACCCCAGTTATGGAGCCAATACTTTACTCTTTTCGGTGCCAGGTCGAAACCTTTTTATATTCCCAGTATTTTAGGATTTAATTCTATTTAAATTGGGATTTTTATTGAGGATGTGATGCTATGCTTTTTTTTATTTTTATTGTACAACCGTCCTGAAACTTTCATAATAGGACAGGATAGAAAAGCTTTAAATAAATAAATAAATTTATTTGTAGCCCCCTAAGAACAAAGCCAGGCCTGATCTGTAGAGTGCCACCACTTTGTTCTGTCTATTCTCACAAGTTTGCTGCAGGTGAACATACCAAGCAACCTTATGCTGTGACAAACCATGGGGCCATTCAGGTTTCTCCTGGTCTTTCTTCCCTGTCATGCAAAATCCTTAGCTGAAGATGCCAAACCCTGACCCACAGATGTTCTGCATGCAAAGCGTGTGCTGTGCACCGAACCTTGGCCAATTCTTCCCTGTCTCCCACTGTTGGTTCTGGTGCAAGGAAAGATGGGGAGAAAGCTGTTTGGTTTGCATTTCAATGCAAATTTACCTAATGTTGCATGTCCAAGCCCACACTTAGTTATTCCTTGCATTTTACAGTGAAGTTCACACCAAACCAAAAATAAGTGTAGAGAAATTAATACAGTGGGGGAAAGTATATACAGTAAAAGTATCATAAAAATGCATATTGGGAAAACTTTATGATAAGCAGGGTTGCAAAAATTCTCCAAGCTCAAGATGAACTGAATTTAAGATGGAAAAAACAAGACACTGAGGGAAAACAAAATTGACAGATTCGTCCATTCCTAGGCGCAAATGCAAGATGCATCATATGAATGTGTATTTATCTACGTGAGGGAGAACAAAACAGCCAGTAGCCATTTCCAATGAAGCAATATTGCACATATATTGATAACCCATCAAAGTGTCTGAAAGATTTCCAGAGCAGCTTATGACCTAAGCAGAAACAGTAGTCAAGAATAACTGAAGGCACATCAGAGAAAACCATCTGTAGAGATGTTTTAAAATGGTGTGTAAGGGTCAACAGTAAGAAAATTTGGAAAACCTAAAGCTTTTTGCAGGTTTGTATTAACCTAAAGGAGATTAATATACTCTGTGTGTCATGTACACTAAAGGAGCCTGCCAGATACCCTCAGGAACGGTGTTCCTCCGCTATGGAGACACTCCTGAAAGGGCCCTGTCCCTGATACCTGCCAATATAATCTTCACTTTGATACAGGGCAGAGAGCATGGTCTTTGAAACCAGTCTTAGAGCACACATAAGCTCCTAGGTGAGCTCGTGTGGCTTTGCAATACACCCTGTAGCAGAGAATGATGAAACAAACAAGGAGGCAGGGTGAGTGTGATGGATAATAACTCCTGGTGCAACACACGCAATTGATCCCTGGTATGTGCCTCTGGTCAGGCATATTTAGGGACAATGAGGAAAGCAAAGAAACATCACTTCACAGCCTCCATTCAGTCTTCTCTTTGCTACCCGGTAGAGCCCTCTAGGCTCATCTGAGATGTATTAGGTGCTGCCCCAAGGGCATTTTAGACCCATTTGAGGCCCACTGCAATATATATGCTAGGCACTTCCAGAGAAAAGAAGATGTCTTGCATCTTCTAGGATTCCGATTCCAGTCTTCAGCAATGGAGGTACCTAGAATAGAGCCCGTTCAGGTTTTATCAGAGGAGTTTCAGCTGATAAAGCTTGAGGAGGTTGACAAAGTGACTTCCGTTACTGCCTTTTCTCTCAGTTTTTAAAAGATTGCTGATAGGTCTACATTTTCAGATCATTTACTCCTATAGGAAGGCTGCTTTTCTTTTGGTGTCTTTTGTCATGGATTGTTATTGCTGTTGAGATTTTTGATTATCATGATGAAGAACTTTTCATATTTTATCAATACTGGATACTGTTTCAGGGGCCACCATTGACCCAAATGTAGCATATTGGTTAAAAATCTACAGATATAGATAAATACACTTCCACTAATACACAACTACTAAAGGTACAGAAGTCCTGCCTTAATTTGCATCAGGTTCCCCAATTCCTTCCATCTCAAACTGTCAAATTTATAGATTTCTTTTTAAACAAACTTTTTCAGTAGAGGTGCAATTCAGAAATTTATGAGTGAGATACCTAAATCACTAATAGTACTGAAGTGTCATTTAACCCAAATTTTGTAAATTCCAAACTGCTTTCAGATGCTAATTTAATATTAATTTTATAAGGCTTTTGTGCATTAATAGTTCTAGTGACTGTGCTTCACTGCTGATTCATTATTTGATTATTAAAACTCCTCCTGGTACTATTTCTATCAATCTTTAAATGTTGTCTTTTAACTTCAGAAGACTTATTTACATATAATTGGTTGGTGCATCTCCAGTATGCTTTTTGCTTTGTTTGTTTTGCAGGAGATTAATATACTCTGTGTCATGTACACTAAATAACTCTTCTTTCTATGGTATTACTTGGATTGGAACAATAACAAAAACTCCCTGACTTATAAGCCATTAAAGCAACGGAGACATGACCCTGCCCTTCTCACAGCACTACTCTACATCTCCCACCACAAGAGAAAACAATGTACTGCAACATTCCCCAGATTTATTTGTTCATATATTTGGCTGACACACCACAAGGCCAGTGGCAGAAGCTGGATCAGGAATACTGCTATAACTTTTAACCATGTTTGCTCTGCAGATTGTCTCTCCCCCACTTTCCACTATAGATAGAGTTATAAACCTTGACCTAATAATAATAATGAGGCTTTGTAAAAGCTATGCTTGTTATAAGCCAGTCATCAAAGCAAGAACAGACATGGGTTTAATTTCTCACAGGCCACCACTGGCTCCAGAGTTTGAAGGGCTCTTGGGCCAGACAACATTCCCGTGGTGTGCAAATGAGAACGCTGACACATTGCCTCTCACTGCAGACTGCTCCATCCAAAATGAGACAGGCAACTCTGTTGGGGCAGAAACACAATTTTTGAGCTTTTGTCCTTACTGCTCCCTGGGACCAGCCTTCAGTCAACAGAACACTAAGTGATCAAATGATCAGGACATGGTCACTAGCTGTGTGGAAGCATATTTGGGACAGCTGCTGTTGTTCTGCTTACAGGGATTTAGCCAAGGTCAGTAGGCAGTCCAGGGAGGGATTACAGGGATCCTGAGGGGAAGTTATAAGGGCCGACCCCTGGCCCAAGGCCCAGAATCTCCACATCTACCTCCTGGCCTGTAATGTTTGGTTCAGGGAGCTCCAGGCCAGACTGTGTCAGGGGAGAGCCAGGTACAAATGCCTCTTTAGAAAAACTTGCCCTCCGCACCTCTCAGCCTTACCTACCTACTCACAGGACTCTTGTGAATATAAAATGGGGCAATTTTGAGAGTTCCCTGGAGGAAGGAGTATCATTAGAAGAGCCCTGCTGAATCAGAACAAAGTCCTTTCAGGTTTGGCATTCTGTTCTCCCAGCAGCCAACCAGCTATGCATGGGAATCCCCCAAGACAAGCACACTAAGGCTCAAATGTGATTAAGATTTTTAAAAACCTCCATAATATATCTCTTTTCACAAGTTAAGGGGCATATTTACATCATTATCTAACGTCTCTCTTATGCACACACAAACATAGACACAAATTCTACTATGAGAATGAAAAGTATTCTGTGCTAAGAATATTAACTTAGCTCTCCAAGCTCTATGACAAATTACAGCTAAATTGCAATAATGGGTCTGCCTTTTCTTTAATGAAATGGCTGTGTTTTGCTACACATGACTGCCTTCCTGTTTTACTTCTTCCCCTCCTCTCCCTTCTTCTTTCAAGGGGAAGGTGTTCTCATGTGGTTTGCAGATGCTGCTTCTGTGAATCTACAAAAATTCTGAAAGACTTTATCAGTCCAGGGGAACTACTGGTAGAAATGGCACAGGCACCCCCTATTTCTCATTGGTGCTATTGTGAAAGGAGGGGAGGGACAGATTGTGTCTGAAAGACTGTAATAATGAAAAGCATTCCTTTTAAAGCAGTGGGTGGCAACTGTGGTGGATTCAGGGGCTACTTTGCAAACACCCCGTGGTCAGCACTCCTGCCACTGAATTCAGCTATGGAGCCTTGAAAACGCACTTTACCAAGGACTGGATTTGTTGAGGGTGGCGGAGTCTGCACACGAGAGAATGGGCAGCTCATGTGCCCCACAGGCTGTGTGTTACCCAATTCTGATTTAATGGTACAGGCGCCTGGTTATTTTGTTGACCTGAGATAATGGCAACTCTTTTAGAAAGTTCTCACTGACTGTTGGTCTATCTCAGTTCTAACGAACTCTTCACGTGGCCAAAAAATCCAACCTGGGAAGAAGCTAGACAAGCAGAAGCAGGCTTGGATCCCAGTGGCTGAGATCAGCAGGAGCAAGGAGCAGGTTTAGGCCATCGGCACCACCAACACGGTGTGCTGCAGTGATTACAAGTGCATGAATTTTGCTGCCCTGGGAACAAATGGCAAAATTCAACACTTCGATCAGGAACACTGTTGAGCAGAGGGCTACACCTGACCCAGCACGGAGTGACCGGACCTCACCAACCAGAATCCTACAGGGTGATGCTTTGTGTCTCTCTCCACTGTTGAAAGACACACACGGGACATTCCTTCAAGGTAGGGCAGGCCCAAGACTTTTTGCTTCCAGACAGGTCTAAGCCAAAGTATGCACTACCCAGGATCAGTCAAGTTGTTCTGGCATCTATCAAAAACCCCCATGAGCATTTGGTTTTTTGGTTTTGCCTTCCACAACAGGACATTAAAGTAGGGAACCAACAGTTTGCTGCCTTTTTGTGACACTCCAAAAGTAAGGCCAGCTCTCCTCCAGGGGACCTTGCAAGATACAAGCTGTTCTTCCATATATCTGTCTGTGTTAAGCATTCTGCTACGCACGCACGCACGCAGGCAGGGAAGAGATTCACCCCGCAGCAAGCCAGGATGGTATAGTGGTTACAGTGTTGGGCTAAACTAGCGAAACCATGAAGCACACTGTGGCTAGTCTCTTTAGCCTAAGCCGCATCACAGAGCTGTTAAAACGGGGAAGGAACTATGTAAACACATCTAATTCCTTGGTGCAAAGGAAGAATATAAATGTAATGGCACATTAATAAAGAATACCGTCTCCTGTGGTCCTCTTCATTTTCAGTTTATTTCAATGATAACCTGTGCTTACAGTCAGTTGATAGCACTCTCCAGAGGAAGACATGGATTAAGTGATAGCCAACTAAGTGTTGTGGTGGTGGTTGTGTTTTCAAATCTCCTCTCACTGTGACCCTGTGAATGAACATTCTCCCAAATGCCCAGTCCTTCACAGCCCTGCTTGGCTCCTGTAAACCTCTCGGCTTTGCACATACAATTTTGTATCAATGAAATTTGTAAGCAGCCTTTTATCGAGATACGATTTTGGCAGTATATTTGTTATTGGAATTGTTTCAGGTTTCAGACCATGGAAAATATCATGGAACATCTCTTTTGTAAGCATATGTGGGAACTCCAGAGAGTGATTATTGAGCCATCTCACCCTTCCGTGTGATGCTGAAGGTCTACTTTAACGAAACAGTAAAAGTCTATTTAAAACCAGTTATTTACTCTGCACTGACATGCTGAAAAAGGTCATATGGACCTTTCAAAAGATTTTTGCATGAATCAATGTACAGCCAAATTGATCCAGCCCCAACTTAATGTTTTGTCAATAACTGCTAGTGTATTTCATATGCTGCCCACTAGTAGCCTTCTGACAGCTTCAAATGATGCTACTTATTCACTGGATAGTTTGCAATGGCAAAGGATGCAAAATTCAACCAGGCAAATTATTGTTCATGCACAGAAAACTGAGGAAAGAAGTGGCAAATTGCTTCAGGGGTGTGTCAGTATGTGTGTATACACATATATTAAAAATACAAGGAAGATACAGACAGGAAAAGAAGCTCTTTGACAAAACATGAAAGAGCATCTGCTATATATAGGTTGGATCCTGATTTAGTCATAATGTAGTCACTTAGAAGAGGCCCACTGAAATCAGTGGGAGTTCAGTGGATCATACTTTACTGAATTCTTATCATTTCAATGGGTCTATTCTAAGAAGTATGGCTAAATCTCAGTCCAACTTAATATTTAATTCCACAAAGTGTATTTGCTACTATATCACATTGGCCACATTCTCATGAACAATAGATGAGGTGGCAAGTAGGAATTGTATGAGAATGTTGTTCCTGTTTACTCCACTCACAACCACAAACACAAAACAGGAATGCAATTCCTGGGAATTGTTCTGAGTTTTCAGACCTTGCATTTGAATTCAAATATTGCACATTTATATGCTTGAAAATGCATAAGAACACACAAGTGCAAATGCACAAATCCCTCCAAACCCAGCATTTTCATGCATGTTTGATCAAGGTGAAAATGTGCATTTGAAGAAATCCACCTCTCTTTCTAATGGGGAAAATGCAACTTTTAAAAAATGCAACTTTTTCCAATTGAAATTTCACTTTTCCTGATAGGAAAAAAGATTCTTACATGTAGGAACACAAACAACGCAAAGAACTACCATGACGTCAGACATTACATGTTAACCCATCTCTAGTAGCAACCCTGTTTCTGGATTATACCAGTACAGATTATAGGTGGGTGCACACAAATTGAATGCTTTTCCACACAGAAAACAAAAGGAATATAAGCAACCAGCATATTATAGGGAAAAGACTAGTCTCTTTCTCTCTAATTTTATGTATGCATGATATTTGGGAGGGAGTACCAAAGATCGTTCATTCCTGACAGCCCTCACTTGCATTCATTTTATCTGAACTTCATAAGAATAGTGCTATTATCGGCAGCATATGCCATTCGTCATGTTGTGTTATCATATTAAAAAGATGCCTATCAAAACAGGTTCAGTGAGAAACATGAAAACAGAGCTGAGCTCCTGGTGCTTTTCCTTGTGCTCTGTCCTAAGCAATGGCCCTCCTGTACATCTTCACATCGATGGCTTGTGGCTCAGTGGTGAAGCACATGCTTTCTGTGTGAAGCATCCCAGGTTCATCTCTAGATTGGACTAGGAAAGAGTCTTGTCAGTGTAGACAATATTGAGCAACATGGGCCAATGGTCTGATTAACTCAGTTTGCTATAACATGCAGGGATCAGAAAGAAGACCACCCCAGACCATTACATCTGGGCACCAAGATTTAAGAAAGATGCAGACAAATTGGAAAAGGTCCTGAAGAGGGTGACAAAAATGATGCAGAAAAATTGGAAAAGGTCCTGAAGAGGGTGACAAAAATGATCCAGGGTCTGGAGACAAAGCCCTATGATGAGAGACTGAGAGAAATGGGCATGTTCAGCCTTGAGAAAAGAAGACTGAAGGGGGACATGATATCACTCTATAAGTACCAGAAAGGCTGTCACAAAGAGGAAGGACAAGATCTCTTCTTGCTCATACGAGAGTGTAATAATCATGGAATAATCAGCTCAAATTGTGACAACCCAGATTCAGGCTACATATCAGGAAAAGTTTCCTAACTGTCAGAGCAGTATAAGAGTGGAACCAGTTGCCTAGGGAGATCATGGGCTCTCTCACACTGGAGACATTCAAGAAGAAACTGGACAGTCATCTGAGTGGGATGGTGTAAATTGATGTCCTGCAGCAAAAGAGGGTTTGGATCCCATGGCCTTCTTGGCTCCTTCCAGTTCTAATATTCTATGATTCTATGAAATCCAGAGACCAGAATTGCACAAATGTAGCACAGGATCCAAATTTAACATGGTGCACATGAATGCTCATGCTCCAGTCAAAAAGATCCATGCGACTCAGGCAGCTCCCATACTGAGTTGTCCAAAGTACTGGTGACCCTGCTGCCAGCTATTACTCCCTGATTCTGCTACTTTGTGCCTTGCCACCTTGCTTCTCTACTTCTGCCTGACTCATTTCTTCTACAGAGCACGGCTATTATTGCACATTATTAAATGGGTCAGTGCACTGGGTGTATATTATAGCACTCTCACCACTATTTCTCATCCCTCTTCTCTATATGGGATGGCTAGCCTTGCTTCATTAAATGTAATGTGAAAGGGACTCTAAGGCTAAGTGATGCATCAGGTCCAGACCTAAGTATTGGGAAGCGCAACACATAAGTCACTGCTAAGCTCCTAGGAAGAGTGCTGAGGGCTGCTGCTGACATTTTAGCTGACTCAGTATGTCTGAGGTGGCTTAAACAGGGTCTCAAACTGCCATTAGAAGTTGTCTCCTGGATCGGCCTTGAAAGATGACACCTTCCACAAAGGGAAAAGCCTTGCTCATCTCAAGTCCCTCTACAGGATTGGGGGATTCAGACCCACCCCAGCAGCTCACCCCATTCACCAGTGTCTCCTGCCTCTCTTAGAGCATTTCTGGCGATGCTGACCTCCACCCACCAGCCTGATAGGTGCCAGACTCCCATTTGCCCACCTAAGAACTCTACAATCTCAGTCCCACATTATGTTGTTGCTACCAATTCAGGAAACAGCTGAACAGAAGAGAAGGAGGGGACATTCAGGCCCAGAAACAAAATTATAATAATTCTTTCTTCTGATCAGCCAACTCTTTAGCCAACAGCCAGATGTTCCTGGGATTGTTAGTCAAGGTCCTGAAAGGGTTATCTATCTTCCACTTCACACTAAACTCAGTTTTGATTCTTAGGATGTAAGGGCTGCTCATGCATTTGAATAGATACCCTTAGCATTCTACTAGGTTCCTATTGATACCTTTTCTCTGACATTCAGGGATATGAAGCCCTGATTATATCCTCTTGGACTTTGGGGTGTTTATGATGCAGTGGAAGCTGCCAGAGAAAATAGGTGGTTAGCACCAAAATGCTTATTGCGACAAAGCACCACAGAAATCTCATACTGTAATCTTTTTCAAGTGGAAAGGTTGTTTGAAACATAATATTATAGGAAGTGGTGAACCTTACCCACATCCACCCAAAATTTTAAAATGTGCTCAGTGTACGAATTTTGGCTTACTTAGAATATACGTACTTTTAATGAGTAGCTGAACTGAATCTACTTCTACTTGCAGTCCCATTTTGTTAAATAGTTGCTGTGCAAAGGCAGTGAAATAAAAAACAGAGAAATTGCTACCTGTTTGTTTGTCTGAGACCGTTCTATATGGCCTAGAGATCTATAACTGCTTTTTAGAATTAATGGTGAGAGGAGAGAGATGGGATTGAGAGATTTTTTTTTTTTTCATATCAAAGGACTTAAGAAAAACTGTTCCTGACATACCATATATAGGCTGTCCAAATCTATGCAGTTATTAATCATTAGAATAACCCACCACATGTACAGCGGCATAAACGCTTTGATAAGCATACTCTATTACAAAGGCAGAAAAAGCTCTCTTTTCACTAGTATACGAATGGCTGTTGGCAAGTCGAAATTCAATGTCTTGTCAATCTGAGCAAAAACAACCCCTCCCCACAAAACAAAACATCAAAAATGCTGGCAGAAACTGTTCTAGGTACTTTTGTCCTGTCTTGAAAATAGGACAACTTAACAAAGAGTGAGGCAAGTGTTCCACTAGATCACCAATTTGAAGTTTAAAGAGAACACAGCATGGGCGATTCAATGCACAGGATCTGTCCAGTATCAGAGGCAGTACTCTGGGTAGGAGGGTGCTTTTGCACCCGTGTCCTGTTTGTGAGTTCCCATGGACAGTTGGTGGGCTAGTTTGTGAACAGAGTGTAGGACTAGATGGACCCTGGGTCTCATCCTGCATGCCTCTTCTTCTTTATTTATTTAAAACACTTGTATGCCATCCTTCACTATCACTTATGTTTAGGCTTTAATATGAGAACTGGTTCAGCCTAAAACACCTGGTTCAGCCTTAAATTTATATTGCACCTTTTTTCTTACAAAGAACTCTAAACTGTCTAGATCATAGTCCTGCTGTTCTCAGTCTTATCCCCACAACAACAACCCTGTGAGGTAGGTTGGGCTGAGAGTTTGAGACCAGCCCAAAGTCAGCCAGTTGGCTCCATGCCTGAGTGGGAACTAGAACCCAGATCGCCTGAGTCCCAGGCATGTGCTCTTAACTACTATACTACATTAGTCACCGAATGGAACATCCGGATAACATCCAGTGACTGCAAAAGTTGTATGTAGGAGCCATAAATAAACAAAGCCCTCCTGACAGGACACTTGGCAAGACCTGTTAAATAGCTCTTGTAATTATGATGATACTTAATCATGTAATGTCAGGGGGTTGATTTTAGCTCTGAGATCATAGCTAGATCAATTTATTATATCAAGACATTTCAATCAGTGTAAGGATTAAACAGATTAGTCTTCTACCATTACTTTTACAGAACACTGGGATTCCATTGATGGTCTGTTCCAGAAGAAGAATGTACTTTCCACCTGCAGGTTTCAGGAAAAAAAAAAAAAAAAGAATTCTCAGAGAACACAATGATTTAACCTGCTCCATGGTGTGGGCCTTCTATCTCACCCTTAATCTATGAAAAGTTTGTGCTTTGGATGCAGAAGCTCCCTGTTCAATTCCTGGCATCTTCAGGTATGGCTGGAAAAAGCCCTGCCTGAAACCCAGGAGAGCCTCTGCTAATTGCTGTTGACAATACAGGGCTAGGCAGAAGAATGCTTTGATTTGGCATAAGGCAGCTTCCTAGGTATTTTACAGTCAATACACCTAAGGTGCAATTCTATACATGAAGCACGCCCCACTGAATTCAATGGGGCTTCCTTTTAAGTAGACACTTGCACTGTAACCTAAAAAAAGCACCATCCCATGCTCTCTGCAAGAAGCCACTTGGTTAGAGCAATTATAGACCCCACACCACCTTAGGGTTTGTCTCAAAGGAAATGTAAATAAATGAAACTGCATTGAATGCATCCATACCTTTGGCCAACTCTCTCCTCTCCCTTCCCTCCCAGAAGCTTATTTATCAGACTGTGTTGCTGTGTAAGCTGCTACACTGAAGATTATATAATTATTTTGTTTGTTTGAATCATTTTAACCTGTCCTTGGCCCAAAATTATTCTCATAAGAGCCGTAACAAACAAGATAGTCCCTGCTCTCAGGCTTACAATTTAAAATACATCATGACACAAAAGGAAAAACAGGTCAGGAGGAAAGAGAGGAAACAGGCAAACTTGAGCACCAGTTCTTGAAGTTGGAAATATAAGTTCTTGTAACAACCAGTTTGAAAGGAAAGAGTTGGGGGAAATTTGCATTCAAACAGAGCTGGTTCTCAGCTGAACCAATGAAGTGGATCCTGCTTGCTATTGCTCTGGCTGCTGCAGAGTTTACAAAGCTAGTCTCTCAGAAGAATTATGGCGTGACCTGGTCCCTCCTTCCAGCATTCCTTTGTTTGGCTGCTGCTAACTGGCAGCTGAGAGAAGGGAAGGTGGACTTTCAGCAGAATGACCAAAGCAGACCCTTTTCCCTGTCTCTCCTTCTGCTGCAGTCACTATTCCCACCAGCCTAATCATCTATTCTTTCATGCATAGGTGCCTAGTAAAGACTGAAGCAAACAATGAACAGAGCCTCTGGATGGGAAACTTGCAAGCCCCTTCTCAGATGGCAAGAACACTCTGCAAGCTTCAACCCTATCTTACAAAAACAGCGAAAAAGAATCTGGAAAGCATCCATTCCAGTCGATCGGTTTAGCCATGATGTCACCTGCAGCTACTTCATTGCAAATCTGCTTGTTGCCAAGAGTGTAGCAAAAGCTGACTGATGCCAGTGCTCTACCACTGGAGAAAATGCACTGCATGGTGCCAAAGGACGTCAGGTTGAACTTTATGTTTTGACAGCTTGGGGAGAGAGCAAAAGCCAAAAAGCCCTGAGATGCCTTAGAATTTCTCCTTTGTGCTACAAATACTGAAGCAGGGAAAAGAATTCATGTTAAAAATGATGGTAGTCTAATAGTACAGCAGTGAAAACCAGGAAACATGAATTAATTCAGCAGAATTTGACACAAAACAACCCACCTTTCCTGTTCTGTTGGAGGTCAAGGCTGCCTAGCTCCTCAGTTCCATTAACTGTCTGTTCTGATCTCCCAGGGAGCTTATATCTGCTAAGTTTTTGTATGAATTATTTCCGAAGGAGTTTGGATCGCTTTAATTATCAGCTACATCAGCCTTCTCCAACTGGGCTTCCTCCACATAGGTTCAAGTACTATGTTTTCATCCTCAGCCTTCATGAGAATTGGAGGATGGGTATTGAAGTCCAACACCTCTGAAGGGCACCCAGTTGCAGAAGTCGGAGCTACTCCATAATTTAAACAATTTAAAGGCATTCCATTGCCTTATTTCTATGGGAAACCCTTTGCATTTGATTTCTTTATTTAGCATCTGTACCACCCAACAGCTGAAGCACTCTGGGTTCTTTACAACAGCAGACCTGTGTACCATGCTGAAAGATCTGCGTTGATCTGCTTCCAAAGCAAGAACCATGTAAATGCACCAAGGAGGGAGCAAGCTTGTGCATGTATCTATGTACATAATGAGAAAACACATCAACACGTGCCCTGTGAACTCTGTTTTCTTCTATTATTTATTTATTAGATTTATATCCCAAACCACAAACTCAAAGTGGCTCACATCATTCTTCTCCTGCTGCTTTCAAGCTTATCCCCACAACAACAACCCTGTGAAGTAGGATGGGCTGAAAGTGTGTGACTGGTCCAAAGTCACCCAGTTGGCTTCATGGCCAAGTGGAGACTAGAATCCAGATCCCACATTGGTTCTCAAAGTACTGTTGGCTTTTCACTAATGGCATGCTTACCCAATGCCTCTCAAGCTACCCCTGGCTCAGCTGCCATCAAGCAACAACTACCAGTTAAACTGGGGGTACCTCATCCCTGGGTTGTATGCCCAGGTTGTAAGATCTGCTGCCATCACCTCTTCCTAAAAGGGATAAAAACTGAATGACAACCAAGCAGATCCTATAAAGATAAGTATTTATTTGAGGTGTGCATCTGCTTTGGCCAAAGCCCAAATACCAAAGGAACTGGACTGTTTCAGGAGTACAGTATTTCAACCTTCTCCAGATAGAAGCATGTCCTCTCCAAAGTGGTCCAAAGAAAATTGGGTTGGACCCAAGGCCTCATAGCAGTTGCTCTCCAGATCCCGTTTCAAACCTATGAGGATGCAAGTCTATCTACCTAAAATGAAATAAAAGCTGCACCCTGCCAAAACAGGTGGTATGAGAATACTGTCCCACATTAAGGACCCCTGGCTTCCCCCACCAGCTGTTTTAGGGGGCACAGCTTTCATTTTCCCCATGGAATAGCTGCCCTGAAGCTTTAGGTAAATGTGTTGTTGCCCAAACTGGTTTGGGATGAATCAACCTCCTATATGAAAATCCAGGTCTGAGTTTAATTTATATTCTGTGCACCCCTCCCCCAAATTTAAAGTAGGACACTAACAGTTTCACCCTATGTATACTTACACAGGTTTAAAAAAAAAAAGAAAACCTCAATTGGGCCATTCAGTTCAATGGGGCTTACTCCTAATTAAGTGGTCTAAGTGAATGGGACTTTCCCTGTGGCAAACATGTGCACTATTCTGAGCTGAGCTCTTCTCCAGTCCCAACCCCCATACCAACTGCATATGATACAATCTCCTTTTTGCTACCCTTCTCTTCGGCTCCCATAGCTGACTGTGACGGCCTGCAGCTGCAGGGGGTGTGATAAGTGCAATTTATTTCCATCTAATGCAGATAGAATTTTAATAGCACTAATTCATGAATATATTTATATCCTTCCTCATTGCTCTTATGCTTTATGAATAGCTGTAGGGAAAAGACGTTGGGTTATAATTCTTTTCCCTCAGGACAAGGGAAGAAAGAGTGGAAATGGGAAATTATCAAGCATAAGTCTAGTTTTCAAAAGGTTAAAAGATGTAGAGGAGGAAGAACTTGCAGGCTTCAAGGAGACTGTACTCCTGCATTTGACCCAAGGGTGGGAGGGGCTAGGAATCCCAAATCATGAGATAAGCACTATTTAGCTTCAACTGAAACAGAAAATAAACAGAACATCTGTAGAACATACATGTGGCTTGAAGCCTGCATTTCTAAGAGCAATACTGGGGAAGGTTCCCACTTGAGTTGGAATAAATATTTGCAGGTATCCAAAATCTGGTCAGTTCTGCCAGTCAGACTTTGAGTGTGAAGTTTTAAAAAATGATATTTAATTTGCATTTTGGATGTGCCATTTGACCTCCACATTGGACAATCAAGTGATTTGGACTAATAGGTGACTCTTCCTTGCTTTGGTTTTAGAAGCACTGAACATGAAATGCCATCAGCATGCAAATACTAATATCCCAACATAGTTTTCTAGAAGGTTGTCAGATGCAAAACACTGACACATGTCAACCATGATTGGCTTATAAGAAATCCAATTGCATGCAGTGGTGTTGTTGAGCATCAGTTATCTGGTTCAGGAAAGCAGATCTGGCATGCTTGTCATGGATGACTGTATTCTGAAAGGAGCCCAGTTCAGCTGTCCATGGGTCTTCTCTGTTTCAGATTACAAAGGAAGATGATGGGGGATCAGTTACCCCTCCCCTCAATTCCTAGTCCCTCTTCAGGCCTTTAATACCAACATATACAGAGGCTCTCACAAATGTCTAGGCACTGATACATGTGTCAGCTATGCTCCCAGCTCATGTGCAACTGGCATCAGTTTGATGCGAAGGTCTATCCATCTGTGCACAAACCTCACCTGACTGAAGGGAATCTGTACTGCCCACCTTAGCATCCAGGGGCTGGAGTAAGTCCACTCATCCTCAAAGGCTCCTCCATGTGTTCATACTGAAGGGCCTTAAGTGTTTGTCTTTTCTGGCTACCGCAGCCATGCTAGGGAGGGGAAGGAAGAGGGAAGAAGGCTGGTTGCCATCGCTGCCACACTACCAGGTCAGAGGTTTTATTAAGCCTAGTTTTACTAAAACTGTTTTACGTGCTTAAGCTGTTTCTACATTTGTGTACTGCTTTAAATTTGTCTCTTGGGATTTTATATTATCTTTTCATTGTATCTATAACTGCATTTTAATTGGTTTTATCCTTGTTTTTATTGGACGCAGCATGTTGTTGTTGTTATGGTTTCTTTGGTATTTGTTCTTTGTAAGCCATCCAGAAACTTTTAGTAATGGGACGGCATAGAAAAACTCTAAATAAATAAATAAATAAATAAACTGTATTTGTTTTTTATACTTTTGGAAATTGTTGTGAACTGCCCAGAAAGCTCTAATTAATGGGAGGTATAGAAATCACTATCATCCTCAGGGCCTCCTCCACAGCTTCTGCCAGTATCCAGCAGCAGCAAACACCATACCAAACAAGTTTGGAGACTGGTGGGAACTATTTGGAGGTTGGGGACTCAGAATATAGAACACTTACAAGTACAAAGGAAGGAGAACTTTTTACGAGAACACTAGTGAGAAAAGCCAATAGTAAAAGAACCAGTAATAGTTCATCTTCACACTTCTGTCAATCATGCGCTTGACAGAAGTGTGGAGTATTAAAATTCAACAACTTACACTTAAATTATGAAAAATCCAAAATTTTGGTCTTTGTGAAAAAATGGGAACAACTTCACTGGAATTGTAAGAGAAACAAAATTGAGCAAGTTAAACAGTACAAATATCTTGATATTACCTTTCATTATAATCCCTCTTGGGTGGCACATCATAAAGCAACAGTAAATGTAGCCAGATTTACATCTGAAGCTATTACCTGATTTTATTACAATCAAGGTAATAGATACATGCTGGCAGCCTTGGCCACTCAAGGCCAAAATCATACCGCAAGTTTTGTATGGTGTTCCAATCTGGCATAGCACTAGCGATCACTCAATTGAGCCGATACAAGTCTCGGTAAAGTGTTAAAGTTCTAGGACTACCACTATCTGTTCCTTGCTCTGCTCTCTGCTTAGAAACTGGCCACTCCCTGTTAATGATTCTGGCCTGGTTAAGGTCGATTCAATTTTGGTTAAGAATCTATTATTTTCCAAATAAAACTATTCTGAAATTCCAGCTTCTGTTGGACTCTGACCTGCCTATCAGAACTATAGATCTTGTTAAAAAAAAAAAAAAAGATCCATAGAAATTGACATGGAGTCACTGGGAGCCTTAAGTCAAATTGAGGCTTTCCAAATGATGAAGGACAGAATATTGGACATAGAACGGCAGGTACTTTGAAGTGCAGCTAATACAACATGCTCCCTGCTACACTTGCACATTCCTATTAAATCTGACCAATTGGCCACCTTTTTCTATCACCTAAAACGTTCGCAGGAGCGCGGAGCATTTTCCAGATGTAATGTCATGCCCTTGATGTTGTTTTATGGTAGATTTAAAGGGACTCCCTATGATGAAAAGTGAGGCCCCTGTGAGATGGGCAGTGTTGAAACACTCACACCCATGTTGATCTACTGCCTCCTTCATAGAGGTCTTCATAAGAAATATTGTTGTTGTTTAGCGAAGTCGTGTCCGACCCATCACGACCCCATGGACAACATTCCTCCATGCTCTCCTGTCCTCCACCATCCCCCAGAGTCCACCTAAGCTCACACCGACTGCTTCAGTGACTGCATCTAGCCATCTCATCCTCTGTTGTCTCCTTCTGTTGCTGTCAATTGTTTCCAGCATTAGGCTCTTCTCCAGGGAGTCCTTCCTTCTTATTAGGAGGCCAAAATATTTGAGTTTCATCTTCAGTATCTGGCCTTCTAAAGAGCAGTCAGGGTTGACCTCCTCTAGAACTGACTGGTTTGATCTCCAAGGAACTCGCAGGAGTCTCCTCCAGCACCCCAATTCAAAGGCCTCAATCCTTTGGCGCTCAGCCTTCCTTATGGTCCAGCTTTCACAGCCATACATTGCAACTGGGAAAATCATAGCCTTGACTATACAAAATTTGTCTCTCTTTTTAGTATGCTGTCTAGATTTGCCATAGCTTTCCTCCCAAGGAGCAAGCACCTTTTAATTTCTTGGCTGCAGTCAGCATCTGCGGTGATCTTGGAACCCAGGAAAATCGTATCTTTAATCTCTATGCTTCTGTCCCTAAAGGGATTTTCATGGCAACGATACTGGAGTGGGTTGCCATTTCCTTCTCCAGTGGATCAGCTTTTGTCAGAGCTCTCTGCTATGACCTGTCCATCTTGGGTGCCCCTGTATGTCATAGCTCATACATTCATTGCGCCACACAAGCCCCTTCGCCATGGCAAGGCAGTGATCCATGAAGGGGTTCACAAGAAATACCTAGACCCAATTCTAGAAAGGAAGCATGGCTGGTTGGTTATGGATAAAGTACAGTTTATCTTATCTGCTGAGATACCCAAGGTTCTGAGGAGACTAGCAGCTTATTTGAACAGGATTATGGAGTCCTGAGTTCTGCTGTCCCTGTTCCTCAGAGAAGCTAGTTCGTTTAAGCCTTTATGTTTTATACTAAGGTTTTACGTTGCACACAATATTTATAACTTGTTTGTTTAGCTTTAGATCCTGCTTTTTTTCTTACAATGAACTCAAAGCAGCTTACATAATTCTCCTCTTGGTCTGAATCTTCTCTCTGTAACAAAAAGCCTGTGAGGTAGGTTGGGCTGACAGCCTGTAAACTGACCCAAAGTCACCAAGTTGGCTCCATGGCTGAACGGGGACCTGAACTCAGATCTGTCTGAGTTCCTCACTCTTAAGCACTATACCACACTGGCTCCCTCTCTCTTTATTGTATATAGTATAATCTATTGAAGTTTTTCCAAACTTTAGAGCAGGTAAGAAAAAAGCAGGGCAGTGGAAAAATACACTGCAGCATCACCACTAGCACAAATTAAATTTAATAAAGGAACTGAAGGTTATACAAGATGTTTTTACTACTACTACTAGTAGTAGTAGTAGTAGTTCTTCTTCCCTTCTGCCCTAGAAGTATCTACCTCACTGCTTACTGATGGAGCTTTGACAGTCTGGAGCTTGGAGTTGCTCCTGACACAGATTTCCCCTTAGCTGGGAAGAGGGACTTTCTTCTCAGATACTGCAATGCTGCGACATGGACTATTTCCGTCTGGAAACAGAGCATTGGATGTATATCAACACAGGGCACTATCCAATACCACTGTTACAAAAGTAGAAATGACAGTGCACAGGGAAAGTAGCTCAATTACAAGCTACCAAACACTATAATTTTTGGAAAGGGGAAAAGCCAGGGGAGGACACAGAAGGGAATTCGGCTGAGCTATTCCAGAAGAGGCAGCTCTGAGTAGTTTCTTGGTTTGCACTGAAAAGTGCCACATACTTTTCAGTTGAGCTGGTGGTAATTCATGCTTGCATAGCACGTTTAGAACTAGCTGGTGGCCAGCACGGCAAACTGCCCAGTGTGTTTGTAGGCCACTGATACATGATCAAAACAGAAAGAATAGTTCACTTTCTCTACATTGTAATAAAGTGATAGTATACTACAAGCAAAAGTCCTGATTTAATCTCTAGCCAATCAATTATGAGAGAAGGCTGACAGGGGTTTCCCTAAAGAAATATTTGTCATTCCATCAACCTGCTTTCATACATATTCCAAGTGAACTCTTTTTTTCCAATCCTTTTTGTGCTGAGGTATCCTTTGTCTTCCATTTACATTTAAATTCTTCAAGAATGTTGCAGCTCTGAAGCAACACTGCAAGTGCATCCTAGTGCTGAGCTTTTGGCCTAGGCATAGCAAATTTAGAAACACTGCATTTATAGCTTTATAAATTCTACTGGTTAAAAGAACTGCATTTTGAAATCAAGCACAAAGGAATAATGCATGGTCTTGAAATCCTTTCAGTGTATTATTAACAGGCAGCTTATAAGTGCTGAGAGAAAAGCAGCAGGCTCGTTTTAATTTTTAATGCTTTGGGGCATGCAAAATTGCTAGTACTAATATAATTACATATTATCATAAAATAAATGTTTTCACAGATTTGCAGTATAGTTGGTTAGCACTGGTGTAGAACATTGTATCTTAGATGGGCTTTGTGTCAAGGGGTTTCTCTGGTTTAAATCAAATGCATTTAACAGGCATACTTCTTACTAGTCACTAGTTAGGAAATTTATTGTCAATAAGCACATTTTATTGCAATGGCTATTGATACTTAAATGAAACCACAGCAATATACTCTGGCCTCCACATACTTATGTTCATGGAAATTTATTTTATTACCATCAATTGGCAATTGTTATACAATAGGCTATGTGAAATGAGTCATTCTGTGCTTCCTCTATACCACCATAAAATAAAAAATAAAAAGAATTATTTGCTCAGTCAGCAAATAAAACAATGACTCATGTGGTTGTAAGGATATGAGCTACTGAAGGGCAGCTAACTGGCATGAGAAGCAAATCCATGTTTCCATCCCATATCACCCCATATGTCTAATAAAAGAAGATGCATCACTTGATATCATTGTCATCATTGTCATCGTCATCATCATCATCTCAGTCACATGACCTTGGTTCACTGGCAATGACAAGGAAATCCTGGACCTGATGATGGCAAGCCTTCTCTCCATCCATCCACCCACCCACCACAGCTCAGTAACCAAGGCACTCTAAGATATTCACAGCATGATAAAATACAATAATAAAAACTTAAATGTTCAAAAATGTAAAACATTTTGAAACAAGTTAAACCCATTTGGAATAAAACTGCCTGATAAAAACTAAAAGCTCCATCACATGCTGTCAAATGCCTGGGAACACAAATGCCTGGGAAAGTCTTAACCCAGTGCTGAAAGGATGACAGTGTTGGCTCATTGCCTTTTATATCTTCTTTTCCTAGATGTTACTGAGAAGTCATTGTATGTGGGGGGATGCAGTCTGCTCTCAGCAGCCACACATGCCTCACACTGTCTAAGCTGGCCCACTCGTCGCTTAGCTGGGTGTGAGACGTTTGACGTAACTGAAACAGGGGAACTCCAGCAACACAGAACATAGACATTGAAACCACCTGGCTCAGCTTGACAGTGGCTCCTTTGGACAGGTGTCTCTCCCATCCCCGCCCGGAGACATCAGGGATGGAACCTGGAAACTTCTGCATGCAAAGCACCCACCCACCATAGAGCTATGGCATGCACTACATCATCATCATCATCATCATTATGGCCCACTCCTCACTTCTCCAAGCAGTAGGATTTGGGGAGGAAAACAATTTAGAGTTCCTTTATAAGGAGAGAGTACTGGAGGGGGAGAAAACAACAGGGATGTAGGAAGCAATCATTTAAGCCTGCGAATTAAAATGCCAACCCCCCACGCCGCAAATGCAAAACTCCAGCTCAGCAATAGGCATGAACTCTAAAAGGCTGCACATTTGATGGAGGACACTAAGAGGATGAGCAAGCCATCCTCTTTTGCCATTGTGTGACTTATGAAAGAATGTGTCTTTGCACACTGCTGCTATCATTATACAGCTTCTGTCACTGATTCACAGAAGTGATCGCAGCAACTAGTAAGGTAGCCGACAACCTTTAACACCTTCAGAGCATGGGGTGGGAATGGGGGAAAGCCTGCACAGAGCTTTTACACCCGGCTCATTATACAAACACTATATTTAGCCGAGACATTGCTCTTGGGAAGCGCATTTAGACTGGAGAGGATTTGGAACACAAAAACATAATAGATCTACCTCATTTGCCTTCTTTATGCATTAAAAAGAAACCTGCATCTTTTCATGGCATGAGTCTGTGTTATATATATGCCAACCAATAAAGCCAGGAAACGCTTGAGTTCTCTGAAGTGTAGTTGTGATGGGGGGAAATTTTTTTCAGCGTCGGAAGCAAGCTATGAAAATGGGAGCTCACACTGACTCACTCAGATTTCACAGGGATTAATCTCGGCTAAATTGTTCTTCTAGAGAATGATTTTCTTATAAACAGCACATGTGCAAATGCGAAAACCCTGCCGCTTGTCATAAAAAGATGATTTCATCAGTCATTAAAATTACCTCTCCTTCTCTTACTATGGATTTGTTTACAATAAGTGCAGACATTTCCCCCCCTTTATCTCTTACAATGCTGCCATTTCAGGCCTAATTGTAAGGCACAACACCTTGGAGTGGGGTTCCCATTGTACCATTATGAAGCACAAAAGTAGAACAAGGAAGCAAGCCTCACTTCCCTACTTTTAATACACAAAACAGAGGTGAGGGGGGTTTCCCCTGTTGAAGCTGAAGTTAAAGCTACCGTTCACTGCCAGGCTAAAAGACCTATGTATCTTCTTGATCTGCTTTCAGAAGAGTGGACAGTCACTATTCTTGCAACTACAGGGAGAAGTAGCTCAGCTCTTCCTATTCCCCTCTTTCTCTCTGTAGTGGTCTACTCTTTATTTCTTTCTCCTTTTTTGCTATGAATGTCTTGAAAACTATTGGGAAACATTATGGGTTAAGTGAGGTTAGTGTTTCTATTTTTTTTAATGAATAAATACTTCAGTTATCAGAAATGTGCCTACAATATAACTTGATTACTTACTGTTACAATTACTATTATTATTTATTTTATTTCAAACTGTCCAATAACTGGAGCTTTCACGGCATTTTACAAGCATTCATAAAAACAACAATAAAGTACTATAAAATATTATTAAAATGCAAATATTTTAAACAAAAAATTAAGAACAGCTAAAAACAATAATGAAAAATAGCCCTGTTAAAGACATCTGGGATGGGTAATCCCTCAAGCCCTTAGATATCCCAGTATATATTTAAAAGCCTCTGTATAAAGGGCCATCTTAACCTGTCATTGAAAAAATGACAAGGTTGGCACCAAGCGGGCCTCAGCGGGGAAATCATTCCAGAGATTGGTGATCGGGGAACTACCAGAAAGAAATCCCTCCCTCTTGTTGCTGCCTTCTGAGCCTCCTTCAGAGTTGGCACTTGGAGACTGTGAGCAGACTGTGGTCAGGAAAGGCACTTCATCAAGTACTGTAGTCCTAAACTGTATTAGGCTTTATAGGTCAAAATCAGCACCCAGAATTGTGCCCAGAAGCATAAATGCAGCCAATGCAAAAGCATTAGAACTAGTCTTATATGTTCAGACCTACAGCTCCCAGCTATTTATCTGGTTGCTATATTCTGCACGAGCTACAGCTTTTACACAGGCTTCAAGGGCAGCCTCAACTAGAGAGCATGGCAGTAATCTAATTTAGAGATTGCCAGCATATAGATTACTGAACACAAGCTATCTTTGTCCAGAGAGGAACACAGCTGGGTCACCAGCCAAAGCTGGTAGAAGTCCTTGCATGCCACTGAGCCTGCCTGGGCCTCCTGATCAATATAAATCAAAAAGCACCCCCAGGCTACAAACCTGTGTGTGCATGTGTGACCAGGGTTGTGTGAGAAATTCGCTTGGTGTAGAAATCCATTGGATGCCCTGAGCTCAACTCCCCAGACTCTGGTTTGCTTTCAGTGTCCCTGAACCCAAGGTTCTGGCAAGAGTGCCCCCAGTTCATGGGGTACTCACTAGGAATGGAGCCCCACACACTCCACAAACAGTGCTCTCAATCAGCTGAATTGGCTGCCAGAAGGGACATGGAAGAGGGATGCTGCTAGCAATCAAGCCAGGCTCAATTCTGATGAGCCCCACGTGATTTCTAGCACCATCCCCTTCCATGCCACATGTAGCTGCTGTTTAGGCTGCTGCACCTGATGCAGAAGAAGGTCAACTGCATGCACCTTGCCACGAATGGAGCCCTGGGAGTGTCCCTTTTCGCGCCATGCACCATTTGGGCTATTGCAGCTGATGCAGAATAGAATTGGTTGTGCAGGCACAAACACAAGGACAAGTGAGGGGAAAATAAAAAGGTACGCTCACCATTGTGACACCCCATGGGACAAACCAAAGGGGAGTGCCCCCTTTGTTGTCACCAACTTCAGAGACAGCACCTCACCATTCAGCAGTGGGCTTATAGGACCCACTTCCGCTCATAGGACCCAGGAAGCTACTAGATTGCCAAGGCAACTCCACTGTGCACGTCATGTGCTCAGCTGAGTCCAGTGACCACTGCTAGTCAGGCAGGGTGGTAACTTGTAGGCAGTACTTACATTGGCAAGGGGTCTATTTCTCTAACACTGTTGGAGCCTTCTTGACAATCTCAGGGATAGGAACTATCCAAACCAGGGTTCATACATGGGCAGAGATGCACTGGACCTTCCCCCTGTATAGTGGCTCCATCCAACATGGTGGCTTCAGCCTCTCTCTCCTCATGACATAATCGTGTGGCCCAACACACAGTTTGGGGGTCTCTGGAAGAACATTGTAGACTTGGTTAAAAGAGATTGGGTTCACATTTGAAAACAAGCTAACAGGTGGTGTACATTGTTGCTTCGCTGGAGGTGGCTGCTTTCCACTTGCATGCTAGTAGCAAACAGGTTCTGTGATGTACCCAGCACAAGCATAAAATTATATTCTGCATGCAGGAGCATACCCTACAAAGTTTGTACCCTAGTGCCATGCATGGCCCTTGCCAGATTTCAGCGACCCTCTGCAAGCAAGCAATTCTGACCTCTGAGAAAGGTGATCTGTCCCTCACCAGGAGTCTGCTGGGTGGGAAAGAAAAGGGTGAGGAGAGGAGAGCAGGAAAAAACAAAGTGGCAAGATATACTGAATGATCAGTCAGGAGATGTCTGCATGCTTAAAGGAGTATGTTAAAACAACTTAACAGCAAAGGAAACAGTAAAGACAGCATAGGATAATAGGTCCATCAAGTGCTTTGCAAGAAAGAATCGCACACAGAGAGAGAAAGAGAAAGAGACAAACACACACTTGCAAAAAGCAGGGGATGACATTGCATCACACACAATCAGAGCTGCTTCACTTGCTGTACATTAAGTTTCCTTGCTGAATGCATTGTATGTCATCAATTTGAAGAAAATCCAGATATGGAGACAGGGTGTTGGGGGTGGGAGGAGGTTAAAGCAGGTTTTCCAGCTGCACAAATGCAGACTAAAAAAAGGAAGAGAGGTTGCACAAGGATGGATGAAGAACCTGCAGGACCTGCATAAAGAGCTGGAAAGACAGTTGAAGGCCTAACTCACACACTAAAACATGAAAAGCACCAAACAAATGCATTTTTTAAAAAATGCATTGCTCCTTCCCTACTCCCAGTAGAAGTGGTGGTGTCTGCATAGGGATCAGTACTTATCTACTGTACAGCAACAATCCGCTTTAGCCCAGGAATAAAGTTTGTTCAGCTGATGACATCAAAGGACCAGCATCAAAGATAAGCATAGTTAGATACCTGCCAAGAGCCCACTCCCCAATAGGGATCTACTGACAAGAGCCCTCTCAAGTTGCTCTTCTTCATCATTAAGACCTGCATGTCCACCTGATTTACATATGGCCCAGAAAAAAGTGGTGGTGCGCAGCAGATACTACTGCCTGTTTGCACATTAACTCTCTGCCTGATAAAGAGAATGTGGAGGAATAGCAGCTACTGACAATTGCCATGAAAAGGTGAGCTCCCCAAGAGCAGGTGCCCATTGAGGGTGTCTCTTCCAAGACCCTTCAACAAACTGCAGCCAACACTGAGTGGCATGAGCAGCTGCATTTTGCATGTCACGCAACAGGTTACACATGCTTTCAGCACTGGCTGCTGTGCACACATAGAGGAGACAGGATGATTCCTGACACTAGAGAGTATTTCATTTGGGTGTTTTAGGGCTTAGGGTAGAGGCTTCGGCAAGGGGTGGCATAGAAATGTAATAATAATAATAATAATAATAATAATAATAATAATAATAATAGAGACATGCATACATGTTAAAAGAAAGCAAGGCACTCACTGTCTTCCTTCTGCCCCTGTCTAAAAGCATCTCCATACAGAGTCTGACACAGGCCTTGGCTGGAGCTTGTCCTAGAGAGCAAGGAACTCTAACAACTGTTTCTAGAAGCTACCAGACTTCCTCTTGATCACCCCTTCAGCAAAACCTAGCCCTGGTTGCAGAGCTATTTCTCTTTTTGAGCAGGCTGCTTGGAAAAAAAATATCATGGAGCAAACCCCTAATTGCTTTTCCCGTTCTGTGCGCAGGGCCTGCAGATTCTTCATCCTTCTTTATCCAACCTTCTAATCTTTTCTAAATACATAACAGTGGCAATACAAGCTCAGAGAAAATGGGCTGGGTGTGAGACAAGGCCTCAGCTACTAGGCCCAACACAGTTCAAGGCTTTACAGATTGAATTTGGTAGGCCATGAGTCCAGCTCTGTAGTATATCATAACAATAATCACAAACAGGTCTTTCAACATATTTTACATGTTGTATAACCATTTTATCATAAAGAACTAATCCTGGTCACCACAATCATACTTGAGGTAACTTGTTGGTGTGAGCACATCGGTTGTACTTTTTGTGGATGGAGGGATATAGCTTAGGGAAGGGTATATTGGGAGTTTGCACACTGTATCTTTGACAAAGCTATATCCTTAGCAGGTTTGAAAATTAGAAGAGCAACCTTGCCATCTTCACCAGCATGCTTGTCACCAAATTCTATAAGCAACTCATAAGCACAAGTTTTGTACTCGGAAGCAAAAGCAGGGCATGACACTCTGTGGAAAAAGAAAACCTGAATCCGTAGATCCATTATACATTAGCTGTCACCCCAATCTATATTTTTACATTGGATGCAGAGGGAACCTAGACTGCAAGATAGGGCCAAGGGACTGGAACAAGAGCACTCTAAGGGCATTTTCAAAGATGTGATGAAATATTATTTGCCTGAAGACAAAGGGAAATAAGATGAGGCTTGACCAAAAGTAAGAACTGGTTTTAATATTATTTGGTCAATTAGCTTTAAGCATGGAAACTGAGTGCATTCTAAAATTATAATTTATAATTATAAATTATAAAGATATAATTTATCTTACATGTCATCACTGACATTGTTTAAGTTTTTAATAAAGGATCATTTCATTTCAACATTTTCTGTTAGTTAACACAGATATTAAAATAGAAGTTTGGCTAATAGATTATAACAAAGAATTGCAACACTATTTGACCAGATCAAGTGGGATGTATTAAAATAGACAGGGGGCTGATAATCTTAGATTAGATGCTGATTTGATTCCTGTACATATTGATAGAACAAACCTGCCTGCCATTTTTTCTCTGAATGTCAAAAAGGCCCTTGACAACATTCACTTAATAATTTGCCTTTGTTACACTGAGAATTTTCAGCTTTTCTTTACAATATTTAAAATAGGATGCAATTCTATATTCAAACCCAGGAGCTAGAGTTAAGAGTTTTGGTCTTTTCTCAGATTTTTTTAAATACTTGGTAGAGGTACGAGACAAGGTGCCTTTTCTCTTTCTCCATCCATATTTGATTTATGCTTGGAACACCAGGCATATGCTATTAGAATGGTAATACTCATGGATTTGAATGCAACCATTTAGATTTAAACATTATTCTTTAGGCTGATTATCTTTTACTATTTATCTCAAAACTTCAGTTATCTGTTTTAGCTTTGATTCATGTGATTAATAGTTTTGGTGATTCCTCTAGCTATTCAATTAACTGGTCAACCTATGAACTGATGCCTATTGGAGATACTCTATCTAAAGAGGTTTATCTAATTGTAATTCTGATGGTGCCCAGATCTAATTTATTTGGAAACACTTATTTCCAGAATCATATCTGAAATAATCAGGATAGATTTGAGTAAGTTGATTAATGAGCTCTCACAGGATATAAAGAGATGAATATCTCCAAAACTGAGTTTCTGGGGTAAGGTTAATAGGCTTAAGATGCATATCATCCTAGGTTTGCCTATGTTTTACATGGGATTCCTCTGGCAAGTATTTTCAAAAACCTAATATAGGCATACCTTGGAGATATTGCAGGTTTGGTTGCAGAACACTGCAATAAAGTGAGTCACATAAATTTTTGTTTTCCAGTGCATAAATTGTTGTTTACCTTGGATCAATTAGTAGGAAGTGACAGAAACTTTTATCATTCTCAGGTGTGCTTGCTAACTCTGATTCATCTGCTACAGCTGAATGGAAATACTTGCAGTTGTATCTCTTGCTAGAAACTATGTTTGACCTTGTCAGTTTACAACTTAAGAATCTCCCTTACAAGTATGGATGTTGATCAGTTCTATCAGCCCATAATCAATGTTCATCAGTGCTTATTATCAGTGCACAAACACAATTCATAGGGTCTTAAAAACAGAGAACTGGACTGTCTTCTTTTGCTTAATCAATAGCTTGTCATTTTTTGCATCTGTGGCAGTAGCATAACTAGATCTCAGATTAAGTCTTTATCCAACAATAACTTTGGTTTCATATGTATTAGTTCCCACAATACCTTTTAAATAAAGTTTTATTTAAGTTGGCTATCTGTTTGAAGTGTAATACCACTAATACTTTTCTTACCTCAAGTTTTGGCAATGCCCAATAGTTGCCTTTTTGGGAGGGATAAATCATAATACAAAAACACTTTGTATGGGAATGCTCTTTAATATTTACTGATGCACATGCTCTCTTAAATTATTTACTCAATGCAAAGTCAAATCAAATAGATTTTCTATGCTCTTTTGATAGCTAAAAGACTGCTATGACAACATTTGAAAGATAACTCCACACCTCTCATAATGCTATTTATTTATTATATTTATAGCCTACCTTTTTTCCTGCAAGGAAGCCAAGGTGGGTTACATAATCTTCCTCTCCTTTCTATCTCTACAACAACCCTGTGAGGTAGGTTTATCAGTGATTGTGGCGCTTCATGTGGCCCACAGCATCTTGGAGTGGGGCCAGAGTTCAGTCCTTGGACCAAAAACATTCCTGGTCCTTGTAGGACTGGAAACCAAAATTGGGGGTGTGGGGGACAGACACAACAGTTGAATAAAGTGAAATGCAAGGAGCATCATGCAGTAGTAAAGCAAACAAAACAGATCAGACTGAAATAAAAACATATTGTATAGAAGTCTGTAATACAGCTCCAGCTTCAAAATGATAACAGGCAAGGACTCTGTGAAGCAGATCACTAAAAAGTGAAATAGGCCATAGCTTAGGAACCCCACAGAAGTCTCTTCCTGACTATTTATGAAGTATTTAGCTATAAGACAAAATATTTCTTGCTGCAAGATAAGTATCTTTATATTTATCAGCCATGAATGGACTTAACATGAAAAGTGTTCAGTACCCCATATTGTTGTGCTCTCCTGAATGGAGAAAGGCATGAACTTTCCAGAGAGACACATCTGTGGACTTTTTGCTTTAAATTTCAGTGAGCTGCTGAACTGAATGAGTCCCCATCTATACTCATTTTCTCTGAAAGTCTTATACTATATTGTATTAGTCCATAACCGAAGGATTTACTCAGCTCGGCAGTTCACTGAAATTGAAATGTAAAGCGATAAGTCTCCAGAAATGTAAAATATTAATGTTTTAGTATTGCTAGAGATCTCTTGTGTTTGAGTTCCTACAGCTGGAAATCATTGGCTCATTGGAACAGTAACTGCTCCCACACACAGGTACAATTGATGAACATAAAGGCCTGGTTAAGATGAAACAGGAAACCTTGTTTCCCCACTATACATGCAAATCCAGGCAGGCTTGGATACTTCAGGTCCACTCTCCCCTCATGTCTACTTTTGCATTCCTTGGACAAGGGAAAGCCAGTCACAATTTTCTGGGCCATCTATATGTGGGCAATTGTTGTTTCTTTAAATTATAGTTTAAGATAGTGATGTGCCAAAAATTTATTCTGGATTTTAAAAATGTTTTCATTCAATTGGATAGAAAAGAAATTGCTTTTTAGGGGAAATAAATCAAAGAAGAAGAAAAAACTCTCATGCATTTCTCATGGGCTTCTTGTGCTTGCCTTAGTTATGAGGTAACCAATGGCTTTTTGTAAGTGTTGTATTTGCCATTGTACAATAATCTCTTTTGCAGTCTGCAGCGCCCCCCCCCCCCGCAACTTCCCATTCTTCTTTTAAAATTTCATTATTGAAGCACAGGGGATAACATCATAAGGTGATTCCTCCCATGGGACTTTTTAGATCAGGAAGCATGGGCAGCTGGGGAGGCTGCACAGTGATGGAGAGATGTGTAATACAATATTTTAAACCCCCCAGCTCCCTTGACTATAATCATTATGAGATTATAAGCTCCAAAATATTGTCAAAAGAAGCTCTAAAGAAATTCTAATGTGCTCTGAGAATGAAGCAAAAAAATAAAAAAAATAAAAATGGAGGGCAGAACATGTGGGAAGCTGGAGGACAGAGTTACCAGACTAGTTGGAGAACCAATTAGATTCTGAAACCGTAGTTTGATTCTGATTTGTTCTCACTACCAGAGCTCAAATAAGCCAAGTATGAACAGTTCAGGAAGCTATGGAGGCTTTCGTGGATGCTTCCAATCTATTCCTTTGGTGTATAACAAGGGGAGATAGGACAGGTGGAGTGTGCAAACCAAAGGTAGTATGGAATCATACTAGTATTCACATAGTATGGAATCATGATTTCATTCTATGGCGTGAGGAAGCATTCAGAAAGGCACTCTGTTCCTCCCCACCCCCAAATCAATTACCTTTATCTCCCTCTGGAAATTCCTTTCACACATGAAAGGCCATGGCTGTGAATTGCTCATTTAGGCAGACTATCTTTATCCCCACACATACTCTCATCTAGTTAAATAAGTAAATGTTGTGAATGCTTGCAAAATCAAGACTGAAATGAGTTTTCATTTTAAAATCCCAGTTTTTCACTGCATGTCCCTCAGGGAAGGGGATGGGAAGTGAAGCTTTTATCAGAGGCTAACCAAAACAAGACTCACATGTTGTTCTGAATCCAGTATGGATATTGCACCAGAAAGGACTGAGTATTAAATCAAAGTTGGTTAATTCAAGTCCAGAGCAACTCTTCCCTTGCTGCTTGTTGCTCCTTGTCACTTCCTGTGGGATCCCATGCCGTAAAAGCCATGTGCAACTCCAATGACAAAACTGGATCCAGCAGCATACCCAAATTCAAACCCAATCCTACAGGGGAAATTTGACCCATCCAAAATGGCTCAAACCCCAACTCCATGATCAGATCAGCTACCTGCCAGCAGAACCTCCATCATAGCTGGACTGATTTTCAGTGGACTTCTTCCAGCCCATCACTTATTCCAAGCACTTGTACTTCACACCACTTCAGCTCACTCCAGTGAAAAAGCAAGCAGAATTGAGTATCAGTAACATTTTGGTGACACCTTGCCCTAAATCTCTGGATGATTTCTCGTGTAGAAGACCAACCATGATAACAGGGCTGACATAAAGTGTAGGCAAGGTTTAGCACCTGCCATGGTTCCACACCCCAGCAAGGATCCACTGACAAGCTCCTCTCCTGCTTAGTCACCTGCCTCCATTACCACCTACCTAGTGACTTGCCTCTCATTCTGGCCCAGAAAACTGTGGTAGTGAAAAGGAGCAACAGTAGATGCCACCACCTATAGTTGCAGTTAAAGTGGTAACGCGTGAAGTTGTTGTGAATTGGGTGGGGGGAGGGTTACATGGCTTTTAAATAAACATCCATGCCTCTCAGATGTGCTTTTTTGGATTTAGAGTAATCTTTACTTCCATTGCTTATTCACTGATTAAGTCTGATTTTGCTTAGGGATACAGAAAAATGTCACTAGAATCATAGACTAGTAGAGTTGGAAGGAGCCAGAAGGCCAGTGGGTCCAAGCCCCTGTTATTGCAGGACACTAAGTTACACCATCCCATTTACACTTTCATTAAAGCAGGTCACCACTAAGTTACACATGCACTGATGTACATTAGCAGAAGTATAAATGTGTTCAAATGCCCCCCGAAAAGTAAAAGCTAGTTCATACATCCACAGAGCCTGCACAGCTCAAAAAAGCTGATATTCTGCAGGTTGGATTCACAGAAATTTGAACTCATTTAGATCCATTGTGGATTGTTCTGACATCTTTAGCCACAGGGTCAAGCAGTAGCTTTCTGGAACCACCTTCTTGAACCAACCACAGAAGTTAGAAAAGAACCACTGAAGTACAGATCCACCCAGATCTACCAACCCTTTCCCACAAGGATACCATGGGAATCCTTCTTCCCCTTTCCCAGAAGGATACCATGAATAATGGTAGGAAAACTGCTAAGGGTCATATTTCCTTTGTCTCTCTCCCTACATAGGCCATCTATTAGCGCTGCAAAACCAGTTGCTATGCCAGAACTTGTAAACTGTATAGGCCATGTCTAAGGGAAGACAAAAATACTGGCTGAATGTATCATCACAGAACAGATAGAGAGATGGCTGGATGGATGGTTTAATGTAAAAGCCTTCAGAAAAAGAAGTAAAAAAACCCACCAACAGCAAAATATAAATATGTTTGAACCATGTATCGTGGTATGAAGATAGATGATTAATGATGAAGATTTATGCTCCAATATTGCATTTGTTTATATGTTGATTTTCTTTCTTTGACGCCTCCAGGGAAATGCAAGATCTTTGCTGCAGAAGTAATTCATGTCCCTGTTGAATATCTTATCAATTCACTTTTGCATATCAAGGGAAAAAAAACTTCTTATCCAGATGATTTCTTCAGTATCTGTACTTAATTTTCTTTCAAAATGTCACTGTGACACAGCATTAGTAAGAGACCAGTTTTCCAGTTAACATTCTCTACAAAGCAAAGTACAACTAGTACTACAAATGAATGCAATTTTTCTTGTTTCTTTCTGTGGAAATGTCTCTATTTACTTTCTTTGGAGACTGTTATGCTGCAAGTGAACTCACACTGTCTTGAGAATAGTGAACAACTGTGTTTATTATCATTATAAATATTATTATTTTAATTGGACACATGGTTTTATAGTTTTGTGAATGTAGTTTTGCTAGTATGTTTGATTTATAAGCACCAATTGTTATTACTTTCCCTTTTTACATTTATACTGATGTGATGGAGATAAGATAAACTGTGTAACAGCTGAGTCTTTGAGAGTCATACTAGGTCTTGCTAGGAGTGAGCATGTACTGCAGGCAAGATTTGGTTTGGATCCTGCTCTATGCTTCAGAAAGCGTGTTGCTTCATCTTGGTCCACCCTGGGCACAGAACACTGCCTTGGCTCCAAAGTGGAGAATTGCTTCAAAAATGTGATGCTTCATATGTACTTCCTTATTCATATAAGGAAATGGTCTGAAAGTAGGCATTCTTCAGCACGAACTTCAAAAAGGCTCCAGCTTGAAACAAATGAATTAAAATTAACAATGAAATTTGACTCTTTTAATTCAGGCTAAAAGAGGTTTCTGTCCTCTGACATGTGCAACATGCTTAGCAAAACTAAGTGATTGCTGTTTCAAGTGATCATTATGCTTTTTTCATATGGTTAGGGTACAATCCTAATATGCAAGTTTAGGGGGGAAAAGCCTACAATTCCCAGTGCCATCCAGCCTGTTGCCTCTCACTAGCATAGCTGGCTGGAGCACGCTGGGATTTGTAGACTTTTTTCTGTCTATTTATTTATTTTATTTATTAAAACATTTCTATGCCGCCCCTTGCCGTAGCCTCGGGGTGGCTCACAACATAATAAAATACACAATAAATTAAAACAATAACAATTAAAATATATACATTGGAATAAAATAAGCCGCCCTGGCCAAATAAAATTCAATGATATTAACATTGTCTAAACACACATAGGATGGAATCTTTAAGCTTTAAGAGAATTGTCGCAAACTGCACTTTACTTTCTTTGCCATTTACTCTAATTGTTTAGGATCATGCTTTCCTCTACACCCAGGTGCACATGAGGATGGCAGATCAGGATGGCATTTCATGCAACTGATGAAGTGGACTGTAGTCGATGAATGAGTATAATAATAAATATTATACTCATAATAATAAAAGTGTTAGTCTTTAACATGCTACAAGATTTTGTAGCACCACAAGGCACCACTTTGGAAGTTGCTAATCTTCTAATATTATAGGACCATAATATATAGAAGCTTTACAAACTATCTCTTGGACCAGGGGCAGAATCCTACTTTAGAAATATTCGCAGAGACTGAATGCATTAGTGTGTGGGCTGAAGGCAAAAGGGATGAGACCAAAATTACCCAAACATACCAGCATATTGAAGTTAATAGATCTTGCTGTCTGGAACTAAGCCTTAGCAGAGTCATTTCACTCCTTTAGGATGGAGAAAAACAACAGCACAAAAGCCAGGAAATCACCAGTCAGTGAGTGATTGGTGAGATAGGGGATTGAGCATAGCCTTCTGGAGCATCTTGGCGTGCCAGATTGGTAAGAGTGGAAGGCTAGATTTGGCCCATGGGCCTGAGGTTGTACACCACTGATATAAGGCAAGGCCTCTTCAGTAACAAACTGTAAGTGAACAAGGCAGAGGCAAGAATGGTGGCTTTCCCTTGCAGTTTGTGTCTTGACACACTTGCTTACATCTTTGGAGCTTGTTGTTCTGCAAGTTCCGCATTTGGCCAGGATGATTCTGATCCTTGAACTGAGTGACAGGGACAGCAGAAACTCATAATGCAGACTATGCTGAATTTTGTCATCCCCACAATAGATGGAAGATTGTGCATTGGTGCTGCCTGGTATAGTTCCTCCTTCCTAGGCAGTAATCTTGGGGGTACACAGGTTCGGGTTCGTAACGTGGCTCATTTCAATGTCATTGCTCCATTTCCTTGGAGGTCCAACAGAGATGCAGGAAAGGGCCTCTGTGAATATTCCTTCCATATGAATCCTTCCCTTCAGACTTTCAGTATTTCTGAGTGGCACTCCAATACGTCTCACACCACTAAATGTCATGTAAGAAGGATCCTAAATAAGGATGGTTGAGAATTTTGTTTCAGTTTAAAAAAATCAGAATGTTCCAAAATGGGCAAGTACCTTCATAATTGTGATGAAAAGAACTCAAGATTTTAAGGAAATTGAATGTGGGAAGAGAAGACTGACAGACCATTCTTATGAGCCCTAGAAACATTTTCCCATAGTGCTGCCCCATTTCATGGTCCAAGTATAACTTTTAAACTCTACCCAGATCTTGTTCATGCATTCAGAATCTCCATGCTGGCATTACAGGCCTTATCACACCTGCTGCCACAGCCATAGGCATTCTTGCACACTTAGATGAGTGTATCACAGAAGAGACTTTCCAACCTGGAGCTTGGAGCTTCACCATGGGGAAGCCGTTTATAGCAGCTGTCTTGTGGGAGGAGGCTATAGCATTTCAGTCACCCCTGATTTAAGCTATCTTTAAAGACTATCATTATTATATTGCATTTATATCCCACATTTTTCCTTACAGAGCTCCCATTTTGTCCTCACAAGAACCACCCTGTGAGGTAGTTCAGGCTGAGAGGGAGTGACTGGCCCAAAATTACCCAGTGAATTTCACAGTCCAGGGAGCCTAGAACCCAGATCTCCGAGGTCCCCAGCCTAACACCACACCACACTGGCTCCCCAAAATCCAAAATGATAAGCATCTTTCCTTAAAAGGAGATGCTGAAACTGATCTTAGTTATTAGGGGATCATTGCTACAAAATGTGTTGCTCCTTTAATATATTTATTTATACAGAATTTCTTTTCTAAGAAAATTTCAGCCCAGAAAGTGACTTACACCAAAGCAAGAATGCTTTAAAAACAGGGATATATGTCTAGTCTGCCCTGGAACTCCCTTGGGTTTCATGGCCACCTGGAGGAATACTTGCTGCTACCTCTGATCTCAAATTGGATAACAGCTGAGTGTGTGGCAAGCACACAGTCCTGTGAGGGACAGCTTCTTTTCCTAGTACCAATTAAGGTCTTTAACATGGTATGCAGCACCCCCACAGGGGTGCCGTGCAACACACAAATCCACGGACTTGGCCAATGCTAGGAGTAGTGCCCATTTTTCGCCTGGGCAATGGATCCTTGTACATCCCCTGTGGGGATGCTTCATGCTGTCTGAATCCAGAAACTCAGCCAGTGATGGGACAACAGGCTGCATTTGCCAATGCCAGCCTGGTTCCTTTCTGTGTTATGAGAGAAACACATAGCCCTGTGCCACACTTAGCATGCAACATGGCCAAACTGGTGGGGCACTGTTCTTATTAGGAGTGGTCACACTCACGGATGTCATCTGGCCCATGGATGGCCCAATGGGGCCCCCAGTCAAAAATGTTTGCCACTCCTGTTTTGCAATACACTTGGAAATTAGCAAAGTTTTATCTTGTCAAGAAGAATGGTGTTAGAGCTCTGAAGGCAGCAACCATCAGTCTCTCAAGTTGTCCAGATCAGAAGAAAGCATGGCACAGGAGCTTTCCAAGGGACTAGAAAGAATCACCTGACCCACTCTCTCCTATCTGTGTAATGAAGTGGGTTTCCTGAATTTCTCTCTGTGCTAAGACCCCTGTGCACAGGCACAATCCTTGTATGTGTATGTTGACAGTTCAAGAGGAGAACCCTGTGGGCTGGAGACCTGACAATACCACAGGATCATGGCTGGTCAGGTTGCTCGGAGACGTGGATTGGTTATGGGGAAAATGTCAAACTGTAAGGAGGAAGAATGAAGGGGAACTGAATGTAGCTGTGACTGCAGCCAGGCTAATATGGCCCGTCTTACTAATGAGCCATTTGCTAGCCTGAGAGTATTTTTGTGGATGATTAGCAGGAAGGCTGCAGTCCCAAATCCTGGAGGACCATGATAGGCACTGATTCGGACGAAACCAAGGAGCATGTGACAAAAGGCTTTTTCTGAGTGAGTTGTTACTTTTATCCAAATGGAACCATTATGGAGACATGACATGCTGTAGCTGCCATAAAAGCTGTAAATTCCAGAAGCGGCATGTCGAACTAAGAAACATGTGCAAAAAATCTTGTTCTACAAGCTAATTGCAGAAGTGTTATGATGCTATCCAGACTGATGATTAAAAGATTTGCATTATCCACTTCAGGTGACATGTCTAACATCCTATGAAGAAGTACTAAGATGAGCACTGCATTCAGTTTAAGTTGCATTTTAATACATGTTTCAAATTTGCCTGCTTTCATCTTTCATCAGGGGTACTTTTTAAGTATTCTTATGAGCTGAAATACAAACAGGGCTTTTTGATTCTAGTGTGAAAGGCCCTGATTTGGCAAAGTGCTCAGATACATTCTTAAATGGAAATCCCATTAGCTTCAAGAGGATTGTAAGCAGGGAAGGCTGGTAACTTCTGTCAGTGGTAACTCTCCTGTCAGTTGTTAACTCCTGTCAGTGGCTGGTAACTCCTCATCCCTTGCAGCCTTATATGAGGCACCCCTGCCCCTTGGTGGTGAGCCTGTTTTCTGGATGGAATTCAGCACCTGGAACAGCACCCATGAAAAATCCAGCTGCCGTGATTGCAGAGCCCCAGTGACATAGGAGTCATCTGCTTCCCCAGATTCTAAAGATGGACTTAATGGATGACAAAAGCAGCAGCTGAACCTAGATGTTATTACTGACTTCACCAAGCAAGGCATGTGATTAAGAAAAATCTGGGAAATTATTTTGGGAAACTTCACGGTTACAAGGGCAGCTACCCACAGATACTGACAGACATCACCTAGCACTTCCATAAAAGAGAGAAGGACAAAATCTGCTTTTTGCTCCCATCTGTTTAATGTATCAAACAAAGCAAAGGTTGAGCTAAAAAGACTTAACTCACCCTGGATTTTATTCTGCTTTGGTAAGTGCCTTTTGCTTTCAACCCTTTTTGCAAAGAAATTAGTAATTTCCTCTGTTCCACATATGCCTGTGCGATTTTCCTTCTTCGTCATTGCCGTTAAGGTCCATTGCTTCAGTTGCCCATGCTACCGTTTAGTTCCATTGTCATGGTGACAGACATGGTTCTGTCCATGACATCACAATGCTAGCTAGCTCTGCTGTGCTGACATCTATATGGATGGACTGAGTCAACTGGATTCGGTAAGTACAAACATTTCTGAGAGCTGTGAAAAATGAAGAATTTATGCTTGACTCCCCTGTCATGGTCAGATCACTTCCTGGTGAGGTTTGTGCTTGAGAGCGACCTCTCCCTCTGCAAGGGTGCGGACCCGATTGTGTGGGTCAGCCCCTGGAGCCGGATGGATCCGGATGGATTCCTGAAGGCCCTGGGGGAGTTTCCGGCTGACAAGACTGGTGCTCCTGTCGAGGCTCTGGTCGAACTGTGGAACAGGGAGATGACCAGGGCTGTGGACACGATCGCTCCTAAGCGTCCTCTCCCACCGGGCAGAGCCCGCTCTTCCCCTTGGTATACACCTGAATTGTGGGCAATGAAGCAGGTTGGGAGACGGCTAGAGCGTAGGTGGAGGAGATCATGGGATGAATCTGACCGAACACACTTGAGAGCCCACTATCGGGCCTATGCTGTGGCGGTGAGGGCGGCGAAAAAGAGGTTTTTTTCCGCTTCCATTGCCTCCTCACAATGCCGTCCGGCGGAGCTTTTTCAAGTGGTGCAAGGCCTGGTTTGCCCAGGTCCTAAGTAAGATCCGGTTCCACCCTCAAAGGCCCACTGTGATGGCTTTGCCAGGCATTTCAGGGAGAAAATCGCTCAGATTTGTCACGAGCTGCACACCACTAATGAATCAGAGGTTTCTGGGGAGACACCAATGCTGCCGTCTGGTCCAGAATTATTGGATGAATTTCAGTTATCGCGGCCCGATGATGTGGACAAGGTGCTTGGACGAGTACGTCCCACCACTTGCCTATTGGACCCTTGCCCGTCTTGGTTAATAAATAATTCCAAGCACGGGATTGGGACCTGGATCTTGGAAGTGGTTAATGCTTCTCTGAGGGAGGGTCGGGTGCCTGCCCCTTTAAAGGAGGCGGTAGTCTGACTGGTCCTGAAGAAAGCGTCACTGGATCCAGAGATGGCCACTAACTATAGACCTGTGTCCAACATCCTGTTTCTGGGCAAGGTGTTAGAGCGGGTGGTGGCGGGACAACTCCAAGCACTCTTGGATGAAACTGATTATCTAGACCCATTTCAGTCCGGCTTCAGACCCGGGTACGGTACTGAATCTGCCTTGGTCTCCCTGTATGATGACCTGTGCAGGGAGAAGGACAGGGGGAGTGCGTCCCTGTTGGTTCTCCTGGACCACTCAGCGGCTTTCGATACCATCGACCATGGTATCCTTCTGGATAGGCTAGCGGGATTGGGGGTCGGAGGCACTGCTTTGCAGTGGTTCCGGTCCTATCTCAATGGCCGATTCCAGAAGGTGGTGCTGGGGGACTATGGCTCTGCACCATGGCAGCTATGCCATGGAGTACCGCAGGGGTCCATTTTGTCCCCTTTGCTGTTCAACATATACATGAAACCGCTGGGAGAGGTCATCAGGAGGTGTGGGCTGCAGAATCATCAGTACGCTGATGATACCCAGCTCTACCTCTCATTTTCCACCAATCCAGGTGAGGCAGTGGCTGTGCTGAACCGGTGCCTGGCCGAGGTAATGGGCTGGATGAGGGCCAATAAACTGAAGCTCAATCCAGACAAGATGGAGATCCTGTTGGTTGGCAGATCGGGCTTCGGAGAGGGTGGATTTGACCTAGTCCTGAATGGGGTTGCACTTCCTCTTAGGGACAAGGTCCACAGCTTGGGAGTGCTCCTCGACACGGAGCTTTCATTGGAAGCTCAGGTGACAGCAGTGGCGAGGAGCGCTTTCCTTCAGCTTCAGTTGATTAATCAGCTGCGCCCTACCTGGAGTACGACTGCCTGGCGACGGTGACACACACGTTGGTGACTTCCCGCCTTGACTTCTGTAACGCACTTTACATGGGGCTACCCTTGAAGACGGTCCGGATACTTCAATTGGTGCAAAATAGAGCTGCCAGGCTGCTGACGGGGACTGGACGTTATGTTCACATGACTCCAGTCCTCCGTCAGCTTCACTGGCTTCCCATTGAAGTCCGGGCCCAATTCAAGGTGTTGGTGATGACCTATAAAGCCCTAAACGGCTTGGGTCCTGGTTACCTGAAGGAGCGCTTACATCCAAATAT